>NC_080383.1:41610293-41687592 GCF_014773155.1 Arachis stenosperma | reverse complement strand
GGCAACGCACACAAGCAAGGAACTTGGGCCATGAAGGAGCTTCGAGGGCGTTGCCAACGTGGAGAGTATGGGCGTTGTTCAAGGCAACGCTAAGCTAGAAGAATTTGCCCAGCCAAGAAGCTCGAGCACGTTGCCAACGTGCTACTTCATTGGCGTGTCTCAAGGCAACGCCAAGCAACAAGAATGAAGCCCTGAAGAGGAGCTCGAGGGCGTTGCCAACGCCAAGAACCATAGGCGTTATTCAAGGCAACGCCAAGCAACTTTGGCACCATAGGAAACAACTTCGAGCACGTTGCCAACGCCACTATCATAGGCGTGTTCCTTGGCAACGCCAGAAATGGTTGCTTGGCTAGGCACCATGTCTTGGGTGCCAGCCAAGTTGCCAACGCCAGGATGTGCTGCCAGCCAAGTTACCAACGCTAGGACGTGCTGCCAGCCAAGTTGCCAACGCCAGGATGTGCTGCCAGCCAAGTTGCCAACGCTAGGACGTGCTGCCAGCCAAGTCTTGGTGCCAATCAAGTTGCCAACGCCAAGTCTTGGTGCCAACCACGTTGCCAACGCCAGAAAGAGCTGCCAACCACGTTGCCAACGCCAGGACGAGCTACTAACCACGTTGCCAACGCCAGCTTCTATAGGCGTGTTCAATGGCAACGTGGGGAGCAATGTTTAGAGCCTTGAAGAAGCATCGGGCACGTTGCCAACTCAGGAAAACATTGGCGTGTTTGGCAACAATGCCAGGAAGCTTTGGATAGTGAAGAATGGAGGTAGCACGTTGCCAACTTGGAATATAGGGGCGTTATCCACAACAACTCCAACAAGGCAGCCTGACCATGTCCCCTTCAACGGAAGATATCTTGAGCTACAGAGATCCAAATTGAGTGCTTTCAGTTGCGTTGGAAAGCTAACATTCAGAGCTTTCCAACCATATATAATAGTCTATGGTGGAGCACAAAATTGAAACCAAACCAGAGTCATCTTTAGGCCCTAAAAACAAGAACATGAAGTTGAAATTCAAGAAGGCTAGAGATGAGCCCTGGAGGGGGGCACGAGCACGTTGCCAACGTGCTAGCAAGGGGGCGTGTTTTGCAACAACGCCAGCCCCAAGTCCCTGCCTTGGGAGGTTAGGCACGGGCACGTTGCCAACTTGGGAGTGAAGGTGCGTTTTTGGCAACAACTTGGCAGCTTAACCTTACCTTCTTTGAGGAAGCATAACTTGAGCTAGGAAAGTCCAATTGAGGTGATTCCAGTGGCATTGGAAAATAGACATCAAGAGCTTTCCAATGATGTATAATAGTCCATATTGAAGTAGAAGGTTGACACTAAAATTCTGGGCTACATTTAGCATGAAAGTAGAGCCAAGAAGAGGAAAAGCAAGTTGTTAGCAACAACTTGGGCTAGCAACGCCCAAGTCTCAAACTTCACTTCCAGGAAATTGTGATGCACGTTGCCAACGTGCATTAAGCCTGGAGTTATTGCCAATAACGCCACTCAATGGGCCAGAATGGTTGCCAACTTGCTCTGTTTCCCCTATTCCTCACAAAGGCCAGCAACTTCTTCAATTGAACCAAGAATTCAACAAAGAGAAAGCCCACATAGCTAGCCCAATTGAAGATCTTTGAAGGAGTTTTAGGACTAATATAAATAGAGATTGAGTTTGTACTTTGGTGAGACTTTTGACACTTAGCGTTATACACTTTTAGCACTTTATTTTGGGAACTAAATAGCACTTCCGGGAGGATACCCGGAGAGCTATCTTTGGCTTTCTTTTGGAACTTTTCTTCTTGAGTCTTAAGTTTTAAGCATTTTCATCATTCTTCTTCTTCTTTCTTTACACTGAGTTTAGTTTTTGTTGATGGCAATTATGGTTGAAATTGGAGCTATGATTCACTAAACCCCATTCATTAGGGGGAAGAGCTCTGCTTGTTGAATGCATTGATGAACTCCTCTTTTCCTCCTCAATTCTAGTGGTTAATCCAAAGAGGAAACTCTTGTTCTTCAAAGATTCAACCACCATCGAGAGAGGGGTTAATCTATGTGAATTGTGTGGTGAATTTGAGGAATGAGCCACATAATTCGGTTTAGAGTTCATCCTTTCATGATTTCCTTGATCAATACACCTTGGTTAGTATGTGAGATGTAACTTTCCTTGGTTGAGATTATGGGAGTTGTGTGGCTGGAATAGAATTGAGCTTCATCTCTTCTCATGAACACTTAGATCACGAGAGTGGCAATTGGTTATGTTGAGAGAAATTGAATCACCAAGAGATTGGGATTCAATTACCCACTTGCCATGGATCTATACCCATGATTGAGAAGGATTTGACTAACATCAATTCAGGAAACTTGCATCTCTGATCCCTAATGATCCTCTCTATCATTACTTCTTATTTCTTTTGCTTCTAGTTGTTTGATTACCCGTAACCCAATTCCCTTTTACATTCTGTCAATTTATTATTCCTGTCATCTACATTTTGTTCCTTTAATTCTTGCTATTTACTCTTATGTTCTTTAAATTTCTGCACCCTTTAACTCCTTGCCATTTAAATTCTTGCAATTATATTCAAAAGTCACATTGCTCATAAAATCAAAACTATGTTCGCTTGACTAAATCTACCATTTAACTAAAGTTGCTTAATCTACCAATCCTCGTGGGATCGACCTCACTCCTAGTGAGTCTTATTACTTGATGCGACCCGGTATACTTGCCGGTTATACGTGAAATCTAAATTTTTACGTATCACCCCCTTATAAAAACACGTTCGGCCTCACCATTCCCCCACACCATTCAAATTTGCTCTTCTCCTCTCTCTCCTCCTTCCTTTCTTTTGCTTGAGGACAAGCAAACCTCTAAGTTTGGTGTGCTTTTCCGTGATCACTAAAGCCAAGATTCATCAAGATCATGGCTCCTAAGGGAAAACAAACCAATTTAAGAGGAAAGAAAGAGAATAATCCAAAGAATCTTTGGAATCAAGAGAAGTTCTTAACCAAAGAACATGAAGACCATTATCACAAAATAATGGGTCTGAGGTCAGTGATCCCGGAAGTAAAATTTGATCTGAAAGAAGATGAATATCCGGGGATCCAAGAGCAAATCCGAAACAGAGGATGGGAAGTTCTAACCAATCCTGAGATAAAGGTTGGAAGGAATATGGTTCAGGAATTCTACTCAAATCTGTGGCTAACAGATAAGCAGAGAATGACTGGAACCGCTTACCATACTTACAGAACCATGGTCAGAGGGAAAGTTATGTACTTCCATCTGGACAAAATAAGAGAAATCTTCAAGTTGCCTCAACTGCAAGATGATCCTGAATCCTTTAATAGGAGAATGGTGAGAGCAGATAAAGGGTTGGATCAAGTTCTAGAGGACATATGCCTCCCTGGAACTAAGTGGATAACCAATTCAAAGGGTGTCCCAAACCAACTCAAGAGGGGAGACCTCAAACCAATTGCAAGAGGTTGGCTAGACTTTATTGGGCGTTCCATATTGCCCACTAGCAACCGTTCTGAGGTCACTATCAAGAGAGCAGTGATGATTCATTGCATTATGCTTGGAAAAGAAGTGGAGGTTCATCATGTGATTGCTTATGAGATCTACACAATTGCAAATAAGAATTCCACTGAAGCCAAACTGGCCTACCCAAGCTTGATCTCCTTGCTCTGTAAAGAGGCTGGGGTAAAGATAGGAGTAGATGAATTCATACCCATTGAACATCCAATCACCAAGAAGTCAATGGAAGGACAAACACAAGACAACTCAATCAAAAGGAGGGCGCAGGAGTTCCTCCCTGAATTTCCTGAAATTGGCTACTGGGCCAGCCTGGAAGCATCTATCACCAAGTTGCAAGAGACTATGGAGCAACTTAAGGAAGAACAGCAGAATCAGAACTGCATGCTCTGCAAATTGCTGAAGGAACAAGAGAAGCAGGGGCGTGAACTTCAAGAACTGAAACGCCAAAAGTTCTCCCCTCAATTTGAGGGAGCATCCACTTCTCAAAATCAAGGTTGTTGAGTCCTAACTCTGTGAAAACCTCTATCATTAGGAGCCTATTTAAATTTTGTTTGTTTTCTATTTTTTGAGTCTTTTCTTAATTCATAATTAATAAAATTTAAAGTTTATGCCTTAAAGATATGAATGTCCTATGAATCCATCACCTCTCTTAAATGAAAAATGCTTTAATCACAAAAGAACAAGAAGTACAGGATTTCGAATTTATCCTTGAAACTAGTTGAATTAGTTTGATGTGGTGACAATACTTTTTGTTTTCTGAATGAATGCTTGAACAGTGCATATGTCTTTTGAATTTGTTGTTTTGAGAATGTTAAAAATTGTTGGCTCTTGAAAGAATGAGGAAAAAGAGAACTGTTATTGAGGATCTAAAAAAATCATCAGATTGATTCTTGAAGCAAGAAAAAGCAGTGAATACAAAAAAAAATATTTCGAAAAAAAAGAAGAAAGAAAAAGAAAAAAAAAAGAAAAAGAAAGGAATAAAGTTGTGAACCAAGGCAAAAAGAGTGTGCTTAAGAACCCTGGACACCTCTAATTGGGGACTCTAGCAAAGCTGAGTCACAATCTGAAAAGGTTCACCCAATTATGTGTCTGTGGCATGTATGTATCCGGTGGTAATACTGGAAGACAGAGTGCTTTGGGCCACAGCCAAGACTCATACACTAGCTATGTTCAAGAATCATTATACTTAACTAGGAGAATCAATAACACTATCTGAGTTCTGAGTTCCTAAAGATGCCAATCATTCTGAACTTCAAAGGATAAAGTGAGATGCCAAAACTGTTCGGAAGCAAAAAGCTACTGGTCCCGCTCATCTAATTGGAACTATGTTTCTTTGATATTTTGGAGTCTATAGTATATTCTCTTCTTTTTATTCTATTTTGATTTTCAGTTGCTTGGGGACAAGCAAAAATTTATGTTTGGTGTTGTGATGAGCGGATAATTTATACGCTTTTTGGCATTATTTTTAGTATGTTTTTAGTATGATTTAGTTAGTTTTTAGTATATTTTTATTAGTTATTAGTTAAAATTCACTTTTCTGGACTTTACTATGAGTTTGTGTATTTTTCTGTGATTTCAGGTATTTTCTGGCTGAAATTGAGGGATCTGAGCAAAAATCTGATTTAGAGGCTGAAAAGGACTGCAGATGCTGTTGGATTCTGACCTCCCTGCACTCGAAGTAAATTTTCTGGAGCTACAGAAACCCAATTGGCGCGCTCTCAACGGCGTTGGAAAGTAGACATCCTGGGCTTTCCAGCAATGTATAATAGTCCATACTTTGCCCGAGATTTAATGGCCCAAACTGGCGTTGCAAATCAGCCTCGGAATTTCCAGCGTTCAACGCTGGAACTGGCATAAAAATTGGAGTTTAACGCCCAAACTGGCATGAAAGCTGGCGTTTAACTCCAGAAAAGGTCTCTACACATGAAAGCTTCAATGCTCAGCCCAAGCACACACTAAGTGGACCCAAAAGTGGATTTTTACGTCATTTACTCATTTCTGTACACCCTAGGTTACTAGCTTACTATTAATAGGATCTTTTGACATTGTATCTGTACCTCATGACACTTTACACGTTTCTTTGTGTACCTTCCACGGCATGAGTCTCTAAACCCCATGGTTGGGGGTGAGGAGCTCTGCTGTGTCTTGATGGATTAATGCAATTACTACTGTTTCTTATTCAATCATGCTTGCTTCCGTTCTAAGATATCACTTGTTCTTAACCCGGATGAATATGATGACCCGTGAAATTCATCATATTCTCAACTATGAACGTGTGCCTGACAACCACCTCCGTTCTACTTTAGATTGAGTAGATATCTCTTGGATTCTTTAATCAGAATCTTCGTGGTATAAGCTAGAATTGATGGCGGCATTCAAGAGAATCCAGAAGGTCTAAACCTTGTCTGTGGTATTCTGAGTAGGATTCAATGATTGAATGACTGTGACGAGCTTCAAACTCCTGAAGGCGGGGCGTTAGTGACAGACGCAAAAGAATCACTGGATTCTATTCCGGCCTGATTGAGAACCGACAGATGGATAGCCGTGCCGTGACAGGGTGCGTTGAACATTTCCACTGAGAGGATGGGAGGTAGCCACTGACAACGGTGAAACCCTTGCATACAGCTTGCCATGGAAGGAGCCTTGCGTGTTTGATGAAGAAGACAGTAGGAAAGCAGAGATTCAGAAGATGGAGCATCTCCAAAACCTCAACCTGTTCTCCATTACTGCAAAGCAAGTACTTATTTCATGTTCTTTTACTTTTCACAATCAACCCTGATAATCTTTGATATCCTGACTAAGATTTACAAGATAACCATAGCTTGCTTCAAGCCGACAATCTCCGTGGGATCGACCCTTACTCACGTAAGGTATTACTTGGACAACCCAGTGCGCTTGCTGGTTAGTTGTGCGGGATTGCAAAAGTGTGATTGCAATTTCGTGCACCACACATACACTGCCGGATCAATCGAGGAAAATAAACATTCTTCCCCTTCATAACACACCCAATCAGAAGAAGCATCTCCATAGGGATCTCAGAGAAGTGAGTGGTGGGTAAGACATAGTGGGCAAATATCATCTGCCAAGTCTTGGCCTCTCTAGTCAGATGAGCAAAGAGCATCCCTTTAGGCTTAGTGTTGTTCGCATCCATGACCCAAGTAGCATCTGGTAAACCAATCACGCGCCTAAGCGCCTCATAGTCAAAGGTCATGCTGTGAATAGCTAACTCAGCCTGCTGATGAGTGCAGGTGCCATCAGGAAGATGTCGGCACTGCAATGCCTCCTCTATAGCAGTCTCAGTGATCATAACCTCTCTACCCCTCAACTGAACTGAATCTAAAGTAGGACGGAAGAAGTTGCAATAGAATTCCTTCACCCAAGAAATGTTGATATCTCCTAAATCCCTATCAACAAAGTCCATACCCAACTCTAGGATCCGACTAGTAATTGCTCATCTCACATCATTAGGAAGGACAAGCTTCTTCTCAGTATTTAGTTTCGTCGTCCGATACTTGGAAAGGCGAAGCTCACAGCAAAGATTGGGAAACTTGGTTGGATCGGTAGAAGGTAGCAACTGATTTTCTTTTTCTTCTTCATTCAATGGATTCTTAGTATAATTCTTGTAAATAGAGGGAATAGAGGGTGTAGAATGTTTTCTTTTCTTGGAGGTAGTGGCTATAGCTTTCCCTTTATCCGACATCCTGAAAAAGACAAATATGATAGCAATTAAACATGTAGCATATAGCAATTAAAAGCAACTTCAAGATGTAAGAGGAATGACAAGCAATCATGATGTGTATTAAAAACTTGGTGTGCAAATAAGCATAAGTGGAAACATAAACCAAGAAATCAATACATCCAACAATGTACACAATTCTTAAAGAATAGGAATATTCATCATCATAACTCAAAAGAATGGTTAATGAGTCGAGTAAAGAAAAATGAAGTGAGTAGGTTAAACAAGTTAGTGAGTAAGAGGTGAGATTGATAGTTAGTGTTATGATGAAAGAAAGCTTGCCTAACAAAAGGATTCACAAAATGCATACAATGAGGTGTAATTATTGATGATGGAAATGAAATTGCAACGGGGTGCAATGAATTGAAAGGAAATCATCAATGTGATGGTCACTAAAGTCAACAACTCTTATTCATTAAGCAATGAAATCATCATACCTTTGAAAGAATGGTTAAAGAGGGTTAAATGTGAGTAAAAGTTAAATGGTTAAAGAAATTAGTAAGTTAGAAAAAATGGATTAGTGGCATGATGATATTTAGGCTCAAAGAAAAGAGGAGTTGTGGCTAGACATAGAAATCATGTTCACAATGATTGGTGCAAATCCCGGAAGTCAAAAGAAAACGGAAATTAGCCCAAAATTGTAATAAAGACCAAAATGAAATTAAATTTCTTGAAAATTGGGTAGCATCCCGGCTTAAAATTGGACGTTCCCGGATAGCAAAATAGCACAAACAGCAAGAAAGTAACATCAATTAAGCAAAACAGCGATGGGATAGCATGCAGCAACACAAATGTCATAAAAGAGCAACCCAAAATCAATCATACAGCACCCAAGTAAACAAACAGCAAATTATGCACAAACGGAGCACTTATCAGGACTAGAATCCTCTATCCAGTCCTAGCTACCTAACAGCAATTATTTCTATCTAACCTAACATACAAAGTTCCAATTCTTACTAACTACAAACAATTAACAGTATCTAACAAAAACAAAAAATTAATAGCAAGCAGAGTTGGAGCAAGAACCTGGGAGCAGAGAAGAACTAAAAATGGAAAAGGAAATTGGGGAGTATTGAAGCAGGGGGAGTGGACTGGGCGGAGTGCCGACGCGGAGGGTGACGGTCACGGCGGAGCAGTGGTGGTACTCAGAAGAGTGAGAGACTGAGTGAAGGGAAGCTGGCGATGGTGAGAGAAGGAGAGTGAGAGGAGAATGTGAAATGGGGAAAGAGAGGGAGGGGCCGCCGAGTGCTTGTCGCCGGCGGTGATGGTGGAGTGATGGCGGAGGTGGTTCGGGCAGAGGTGAGCAGAGCGAGAGAATGAAAGGTTGGAAGTGAGAGAGAGAGAAGACGGACGAAGGTCGGGTGGTGGCAACGGTGGCCGCTGTTAGCGGCGGAGGTTGGTTAGAGGTTAGGGGAAGATGAGATATGCGCGACTGCGCAACATCCTCGTGCATTAGGGTTATCCTATTTTTTTGAATCGACGCGAGCGCGCACCTTGCGCGTCCGCGTACATTGATGAAACTAGGGACCTACGCGTGCGCGTACAGCGCGCTCAGGCGTGGATGGGGAATCTACATAGGGGCGCGTGCGCGTACAGTGCGCGCACACGTACATGGGGTTGGGCTGGAGGCTTAGAGTGGGCTCAGCGCGCTCCCAACTCTCTGGACAAAGGACTGGAATGACGGCATCAGCTAGGGCGCGTACGCGGCTAGTGCGCGTCCGTGGACATTGGTAGCTTATCATAAGGCACGCAAGCGCGATGCATGCGCTCGCGTCCTTTCCTCCTTTTGGCATATGGGCGCACACGCGGCAAGTGTGCGTCCGCGCGAGATGAGTTAGGCTAGGGACTTAAAGTTGGCCCAAATCCAGCGCAACTCTCTGGAGATTGGCTCAGAAGTTGCAGCAGCGGATCAACGCGGAAGCGGCAGGGGCGCGTTCGCGTGCACTTCCTTATTCTCGTGATCGGCACGCACGCACGTAGTGTGCGTCAGCGTGGGTTGTGTTGGGCTCAGGGCATAATGTTTGCCCAAGAGAGGCCCAACGCCAACCACGAAACATCTTTCGCTTACGCTTCATCCCACAAAGATCCTAAGTTGACCATCCGTTTCAAGCAAGCCATACTCAAGTGGTACAATAAAGCTAATGGAAATGACTTTTACCCACTCAAGTGAAGGTGTAGATGACAACCTAGGCAAAGATGCTTCCAACGATCTTGACAAAGCATAACCAATCCCCGTTCTTCTATTTCTAGGGACTTCCACCTCTTCACAAGATCTCTTAATCTCAATCCTTTGTTCAACAATTTTATCTAAACCTTTTCCTTTACTCAAATCGTAATAGGGAGGGTGAGAAAAATTTACCTTCTCAACGCTTTCAAATTCAACCGGAGAAGGTTCTTCATGCTCAAAGGATTCTTCACCACTAAAACTTGATGCTTGATCTTCATCACCAAGGAAACTCAATTCTTTCCCTATCCCATCCAAGTCTTTATATGGAATATGCCTTGGAGGGTGTGCACTTTCCTCCCTAGCATCAATTTCAATCATCTTGGAGGAATTTTCTTCAACTCTATGTTCCCATGCAGACTCCGCATCTCCTAAGTCTTCTACCACTTCTTCCGTATCTTCAACAATTAAAGCTTCCTCCAATTGTTCCAATACGAAGCAACTTCCCTCATTTCCCACCGGGGTTTCCAATCTCTTCTTCATGCTATGTTCTTCATTTGATTCTCCACATGTAGCCATGGGAGTTCCTTGAGTGTTCAAGCATTGGAAGGCTAATTGATTTGTTACCGCATCCAAGGCGGCCATGAAATTTTGCACATCCCTTTTCATCTCTTCTTGCCCTTGAACAAGAACACCAAGGGTTTCATCCATTAGAGGTTGGGGTGGGTGGAAGGGTTCATAATAGGAAGGTGGTTCTTCTTGGTAGAGTTGTGGTGGTTTTATGTTTTCCATTCTTTCCACTTGTTGCACAACATACTCCATGGTTGCTTGAAATTGATCCAATGCTTCCTTGAGATGATCCCTTGACTCTTGTTCCTCTTGAATAATATGATTAGGATCATGTGGCTCTTGGATCAATGGATATGAGTATTCTTCCATGGGAGGTTGTGGTGGAAAGTAGTATTCATCTTGTGGTTGAAAAGTTTCATTTATTGGAGGTGGTTCATCTTGGTAATAATATGGAGGAGGTGGCTCTTGAAAATATTGATGTTGGAATGGTGGTAGCTCTATGTGTGGTTCATATGACTCATATGGTTGTTGGTAGGATGGATATGGATTAGGGTCATATGAATGTGTTTGGTGAAAAGAGGCTTGTGAGTATGGTTGAGGTTCATGTTGAGGATATGGTTCATAGGCATATGGTGGTGGTTCTTGAAAGTCATAAGGTGATTCACCATAGCCATTGGATTGATATGCATCATAGCATGGCTTTTCTTCATAGTGCATTGGTGGGGGTTGTTGCCATGAAGATTGATCATATGCATATGGATCCTCCCACCCTTGAGTGTCCCATCCTTGATACACATTCTCATTGAAGCTCTCATTTCCTACAACATAATTAGAACCAAACTCATAGCCAAAGTGAGAATTCATAGTGAGAGAACAAAATAAAACTAACAAAAATTAAGAAACAAACAAAAGATAAACCTATTCACAATATTCACATATGTACAATAACCAATAACATAACACCATTGCAATTCCCCAGCAACGGCGCCATTTTGATGATTGGATTTTTGACGGTTTAGAATTTTACTAATGAAATCTCGTTGTAAAGTATAGTTTCTAAACTAAACAATAATCCTTTCATACAAAAAGTTGTTTGTCACTAGTACAAACCCCTAAAATTTATAAACCGAAGTATTGGACCTCGGGTCGTTCTCCCTAGGAATTACAATGAAGTGTCTTGTTATTGGTTGTGAGTTATATTTGGGGTTTTTAAGATTTTGGACATGGCAAAGGACATAAACTAACAACTAACAAAGCTCTTGGCAAGATATGAGAACTAGAAGTCCTATCCTAGTTATCTTCCTTAATTGTGATGAGAATTGTGTATTGCTCCCACTTAGTTAACCTCTAACCATGGAGGAAAGTCAAGTAGATGAATCAATTTGATTCCTCAAGTCCTAATCAACTCCTAAAGGAAAGACTAGCTTTAGAGGCACTCAAATTAATTAGCAACTTCTAATTATAAATCAACAAAGGAATTAGATGACTCAAGAGTTACTAATTACTCCAAGAGGAACAAAACCTATACTAAAATCCAACCAAGCATTTCATCAAATACTTGGAAGGCACAAAAGGAAAGCATAGTAAATCAACAACAAGAACAAAATCTAACAACAATTATTGCAAAGAATTAACAACAACAATCAAGGAAATCACAATTATCATGAATTACCTCAAATTGCATTATTGAAAGAAAACAAAGGAACAACAATATATTCAAAACAAAATGAAGAATTACAATTATTAAAGCACATAACTAGAAAGAGGAAGAGGAGAAGATTAAGACTTGATAAAGGAAAAGTGAATTAAAGCATGAATTAAACCTAGATCTAAGAAGAGAGATTAACCTAAACCTAATCCTAATTCTAGAGAGAAGTGAGAGCTTCTCTCTCTAAAACTAAACTAAACTAAAACTATGACTAATGGTAACTAACTTCTCCTGTCATCCCCCTTCAATCCTTGATCCTTTTATTCCTTTCTATCAGTAATTGGCGCCAAAATGGGTTCAGAAACCCTTCCAAATCGCCAGGCACGTGTTGCTTTTAATGAAGTCATGTGCGAACTTTGACGCGTGCGCGCACGGTACGCGTGCGCGACCCTGGCCGATTCTGCAATGTGCGCGCGGGCGCCTTGTGCGCGTGCGCGTGCTCGGCTGATTTCACTTCTTTGACTTTTCATGCTTCTCTCCACTTGTATGCTTCCTTCCTTGCTCTCTTTGATCCATGTCTAGCCTATTTCAATCCTGGAATTACTAGCAAACACATCAAGGCATCTTATGGAATCAAAGAAGAATTAAAGTACATCAAAATAAGGCTTAAAAAGCATGTTTTTACACTTAAGCACAAATACGGGAGAGATTACAAAACCATGCTAATTCATAGGCTCAATGCGAGAAAAGGTCATCAAAATACTCTAAATTCAATACAAGATAAACCGTCAAATTGGGGTTTATCAACCTCCCCACACTTAAACCTTAGCATGTCCTCATGCTAAAATAAGAAGGAACTAAGGGGTATGAGATTTATTTGAATGCACTAAACTATACGAGTCCTATCTAGATGCAACTACCTAAAGTGAATGCAAATGCTTAGTCCAAACATATCAATTCCCAAGGGAACATGTGTAACGTTTGAGACGGGTCAGATAGAAGCGTCCGAACTCTCGGGGTCGGGATAATCTTCCTCGGACCCTGAGACTCAACTAGCTTCTTCGGAGGCAATTGTGCCGAAGACCCCTCCCCCGAAGTCTTCGCCGATAAGTTCTGGACAGCCACTGCCTTTTTCGCCTTGCGAAAAGCTTTCAACGACTCCAAAGATGCCATAGTCTCTAAAAAGAAGCCAGGAAACAATCACACAATAAAAAAATGTCAAGATTACAAGCAATAAAAGAAAGCATTTCCTATGAAAAAAGAAGTCGGATACTACTTAGTTCGGCACGGAGGAGGGAAGGATCTCCTAGAAACCTCTTAGTGTCCAGATGAGGAGGCTCCCTCCAATACTCCTCTAAAACATTTACAAAAGCTTGTTCTACCTCATTTAAACTATCCCAAGGATACTTGAGAATAACTATATCTTTTTGCCACCATAAAGAAAAGATCGGCTCATCATTTTCATACAGAAAGAAAAGGCAAGCTCCCTCAACAGCTTGGACTTTAAAATAGAAATTCTTAAAGTCACGAAAAGATTTATCAAACAGGGAAAACACTTTCTTCCCCTGGGTAGCTCGGAATGAGATCCAAGAAGTCTTCTTCTTGGCCGCCCCGGGTTTGGTCAACACAAACAAGTAAAGAAAAATGGGCAAGGAAGGTCGGATACCCAACTCTTGGCGAGGTAGTTGAAAAATATTTACAAAGGCCCAAGAGTTTGGATGAAGCTGTGAAGGGGCCACATTACAGTTCCACAAGAGCTCGGTCTCAAAGGCAGTAAAAAGAATGGTAATATTCAGTTGGGAGAAGAAGTAGTCGTAGGCATAAAAGAAAGGTCACTCTGTCCGTACTAAAGGAGGGAGACTAACTCTCTCCTCAGGGTCGGGCGACACTAATTCATAATTCTTCTCATCCTCCCTAAGCTCATAGATCCTATAAAATCACCTAAGTTTCTCACAGTACTCAGGGTCGGCTACGAACACACATCAGGACTATGGAGTCTAGCCAATCGGCCATACTAGCAGGGACCTTGGTAGACATCTCGACAATGTTCTTACGAGAAGACATATAGCAAACTACACCTACAACAAAGAAAATAAAGAGGGTCACTACCAAACTACTCGAACAGAGACAGAAAAGGAAAAAAACTAACAAGCAACATGATAAACCACTATTTTATGGTTTATCTTGCGCTAAATAGAGGGGATTTTATTAATCTTTTATACACGTATTCATATGAAATGCATGGTTTTATATTTTCCTTCCGAAATTGGTGCTATGATTGAAAACATGCTTATTTGGCCTTTAATTCATTATTTTTAATCCTCTCTTATTTCCATTCGATGCCATGATATGTGTGTTAAGTGTTTTCAGATATTACAGGGAAGGAATGGCTTGGAGGATGGAAAAAAAGCATGCAAAAGAGGAAGGAACACAAGGAATTAAAGATTTCATAGGCGAGCAGCGTCGTGAACGCGTGAAGCACGCGTATGTATGGTTAGGAAATAGCAGCGACGCGCACGCGTATGGCATGCGTACGCGTGACTGGAAGATTGCACATCGACGGGTACGCGTGGACGACGCGTAGGCGTGGAAGGTCGTCACATGCTGCATATCAGAATTCTCCAGGGGCAATTTCTGGGCCTTTTTTTGACCCAAATTCAGGCCCGAAAGTCCAGATTAGAGGCAGGGGTGTAGCTGAGACTTGGACACACTTTCATTCTCACTTAGTTTTTAGAGAATTCTAGGAAAATACTTGCTCTCATAGGGTTCTTAGCTTTTCATAACTTTTCTTAGTTTTGCTTGAATTGGATCTTGAGAGAGAGTTGCTACTATCTTCAGTGGAAGTCTTCGTCATTATAGTTTGCCTTTCTCTTACCTTACTCTTGTGTTTTTCCATTCAATTGTTGGGATTCATGTTATGATTTTCTTAATTTTATATTTATTAATATAATGAGCCAATTTCAGTTTTAATTTCATTTCTTGTCCGAATTCATTTGATTAATTATCAGCTTTACAATTTTCTTTAGTTAATTTATTTTATTTATCATGTCTCTCATTTCCTCTTATTCCATATTATATGAAAATGGCATTCATGTTATGACTTAAAACTCTTAACTTGGCATGGGAGTTTATTAACTGGAACTCCTTGAGTTGGAATACTCAAGTGCTAAGAGGTAATTGGAAATTGCTGCCAATTGGATTATCACTAACTCTAATCCTTCTTTGGGAAGCGATTAGAACTTGTGAATCGAAGTTGGTTACCTACTTGACTTTCCTTTATTAATTAAAGGATGACCAAATAGAAGCAATAACCTTTACTCTTGCTCTTGGGAAAGCCAACAAGGATAGAAACTCCAATTAATCATCTTTTAGCCAAGGCCTTTAATTTTAAATACATAACACCTCCAGTTATTATTTCTTCCTTTAATTTTTAGTTATTTTTTTCCAATTCCAACATCAAAATTTCTCAGAAAAATTCCTGATCAATAATTCGCACCTTGTTTCATTTCATTGGAAAACGACCTGGGAATTCTACTCCCAGTATTTTATTTTGAATTGTGACATCCTCTTTAAATTGATAAGTGGAATTTTCGCTGGTTAAGAACTGTACTTACAACGCTGTTTTTATTATAAATTTTTAATCGGCTATTTTTCGCCCGTCAATTTTTGGCGCCATTGCCGGGGAGTTGCAACAGTGTGCTAAATTATTGATTGGTGTAAATATTTATTTTATTTACATAATTGCATTTTTCTTTTTATATTTTATTACCATGAGCTATATGTTTCTTTGAATGGCACGATCATTACCGGATCCGAGCTTAGCCACATTTGATCCTGAGATTGAAAGAACTATTTCACGTATTAGGCAAGCTCGGTGTCGGTTATTCTCCGAGGGTGGTGAAGGGGTTTTACCCAATTCACCAGTCTTTTCTGAGAACGGGTGTGAACTGTCATTCTAAGAAGAAGCTAATTCCTCTCCAATTAAACCTATTGACGCCTCCTTTGTTGATTTGAGTGCAAGTAATATGGTAGAGCCTAGAAGAATCACGCTTAAGGAAGCGGGGGCTCCAGATTTCACACTGCAACCATATCAAGCGTGTCCCCTGAACTTGATTACTGACTTTGAGCTGAAGACCGCACTGATCAACCTTCTCCCTAGGTTTCATGGTTTACTTGCCCAAGAGCCTATCAAGCACCTTAGGGATTTTTAGACAGCTTGCTCAACTGCTAGGCGGCATGGTGCTGAAGAGACTGCCGTCTGGCTATACGCCTTCCCATTCTCTCTTCAGAAAAAGGGAAAGGAGTGGTTCTACACTCAACCAGAAGCTGTTGTTACTAATTGGGACCTGCTCATAAAGGAATTCCTAGACAAACACTTCCCATCAGAAGTTACAGATAGATTAAGGAAGGAGATTTCCTGTATCATTCAAGGTGGAACAGAGACTCTCTATGAGTATTGGGAACGCCTCAGGAATCTCCTAGATTTATGTCCCCACCACAAGATTGACTAGTTGGTATTGATTAGCTATTTCTGCCAAGGCATGAAGCCTCAAGACAAGACTCTATTAGATGCTGCAAGTAATGGCTCTCTGACTAAGTACAAGACAGCGACTGAACCGTGGCAACTGATCACCGATCTAGCTGAGTCGACCCGCAACGCAAGCCAAAGGACTAATCACCCCAAGGCCATTGCAGAAGTTTCTATTAGTAGTGAAACCGCTGCTCTCACTCAGACACTGGAAGAGATGACCAACATACTCAAGCAGCTCCAGCTGAATCAACAACACCTCAACCTCCTCCACAGCAGCAGAATTAACAGTTGGTCCCTCAGAGAATGTGTGGAATATGCACTAGCTATTCTCACTACACTGATGAATGTCTTCAACTCAACCAAGAAGACAATACCTTGGTGGCTACCCATAATTTCTACGACCATCCGAATCAAGGGCACTATCAATAAGGCGATAATTTTAACCAAGGTGGTCACTACAATCAAGGCTGGCAAAACAACTCTAGCCAAGGATGGAGGGACAACCACAACCAAGGAGGTAGAGATAATAGTGGGAATCAAAGATGGAATAACAACAACTATCAACAAAAACAGAATCAACAAAATCCTCCATATAGAACACCTTAGCAAAGGCAATCCCAAGAACCTCAACTCAACCAACCACAGGCCCCTCAAATTACCTACCCCTCTTCTACACCCAATGATGAGATACTTCGCTCTCTTTTGCAAGGGCAAAAAGAGCTTCAAGCAACAGTTGCCTCGGGCATCAATGATCTTACTTCTACTATCCAAGCTCTTCTAACCCGAATGGAACCACCATCTACCCCTAACAATCAACCTTCAAACTCTAATGCACTCCCCTCTCAACCTTTACCCAACCCCAAGGGTGGAATCAATGCCATCACTTTGAGGTCTGGCACTACACTGCAAGAGAGAAGTCCCGAGGAGCCAAGCTCAAAAGAAGATATTCAAGTTGAAGACATTGTCGAGGTAGAAGATGTAGAAGGAGAGGACGAAGTACAAGGTACAGTTGCAAAAGAAGTAGCTCAACCAAGGAATGGAGTACCTAAGGAAGATAATGCTGTGAGAGAAGCCATTCCTATTCCTTTTCCACACCTTGCTAGGAGGACAAAGAAGCAAATGGAGCTAGACCCCAATATGGTAGAAATTTTCAAAAAGGTTGAGTTAACTATTCCCCTTTTTGATGCTATTCAACAAGTACCTAAATATGCTATGTTTCTAAAAGATTTATGCATGCATAAAGATAAGATAAATGACTTAGAAACTATTCCTTTAGGTAGCTCTATTTCTGCTTTAATAGGTGCTATACCGGAAAAATGAAGTGATCCCGGTCCATGCATGGTTACTTGCACTATATGGGGTGTACAATTTATTGACTGCATGTGTAATTTAGGTGCATGTGTTAGTATTATGTCATTATCTGTATATGATGCCTTGAGGCTTCCACCCTTGAAAAGGTTGGCAGCACGTTTTGTTTTGGCAGATAAAAGCATAATCTCAATGGTTGGCATCACGGAGGACGTCCTGGTGAGCATCAAGGGGTTGACATTTCCTATAGACTTCTACATTTTAGAGATGCCCCCTAGTAACTCCGGAAGACCTTCGTCCATCTTGCTTGGAAGGCCATTCCTAAAGACATCAAGGTTCAAGTTGGATGCCTTCTCAGGAACCTATTCTTTTGAGATAGATGGCAGAGCAGTGAGCTTCAACCTTGATGAAGCCATGAAGCACCCACCGGAAGATCACTCCATCTTCCAATGTGACATTATTGATGAGATCGTAGTTGAAGTTTACCAAGGGACAGTAGACGAAATGACCATGGAGCAAGGTGCAAGTGTGGGAAAGCCCTCTAAATACACTGAAGACACCTTGCCACTTGCAGCAGTCCCAAATGATCAAGCACCAAGCCATGAGTTGAAAATGGAGTTGAAGCCCATTCCACCCTACCTCAAGTATGCCTATCTTGAGGACAATAAGAAGCTCCCAGTTATTATTGCAAAGAAACTCACTTCCCAACAAGAGGAGCAGTTGTTTAGTGTGCTAAGAAGACACAAGAAAGCAATTGGGTGGAGTTTGGCGGATATAGTAGGTATTAGCCCTCAGGTTTGCGAGCACCGGATATTTCAAGAGGAGGGAATAAGGCCTATCCGTCAACCTCAAAGGCGGCTGAATCCCACCATCTTGGAAGTTGTGAGAAAGGAAGTAATCAGACTGCTAGAAGCTGACATCATCTATCCAATCTCGGATAGTGAAGGGTCAGCCCAGTACAGGTAGTTCTGAAGAAGCCTAGTGTCACAACAGTGAAGAATGATCATGGAGAACTCATAGCTACCAGAGTGCAGAATTCCTAGAGGGTGTGCATTGAGTACAGGCTTTTGAACCAGGCCACTCGTAAGGATCACTATCCGCTGCCTTTTATTGATCAAATGTGTAATCGCCTGTTAGGTAAATCACACGATTATTTTCAAGATGGTTACATAGGATATTTTCAAATCCATATAGCTCCTGAAGATCAGGAGAAAACTACTTTACATGCCCCTTTGGAACATATGCATATAAGAGGATGCCTTTTGGCTTATGTAATGCACCGGCTACGTTTCAAAGATGTATGATGAGTATTTTCTTAGATTTTCTCGAGAATTGTATGGAAGTTTTTATGGATGACTTTAGCATCTATGGTGATTCATTTGAACTTTGCTTGGATAGTTTAGCTAGAGTATTAGAACGGTGTACTAGTTCAAACCTTGTACTCAATTTTGAAAAGTGTCATTTTATGGTAAAACAAGGTATTGTTCTAGGACATGTTGTTTCTAATACTGGCATATCTGTTGACCCAGCAAAGGTAGATATTATTTCTAGTTTACCTTACCCCTCCCCTGTGAGGGAAGTTCGTTTATTTCTTGGTCATGCAGGTTTCTACCGGTAATTTATCAAGGACTTCAGTAAGGTAGCATTGCCTTTATCCCGGTTGCTACAAAAGAACGTAGAGTTCAAGTTGAGTGAAGACTGCATGGAGGCATTTGATAAGTGATAAACCGCTATTTTATGATTCATATTGTATTTAATTATGTGGTTTTATCAAGCCTTCACCCACTTATTCATGTGAATTGCATGTATTTATAATTCCTTCCTAAAAATATTCTATGATTGATAACTTGCTTCCTAAAGACCTTTTAGTTGTATATTTTTATCTTCCTTCGTATCATTCAATGCCGTGATCTGTGTGTTAAGCGTTTCAGGCTTCATAAGGCAGGAATGGCGTAAGGAATGAAGAGGAAGCATGCAAAAGTGGAAGGAACACAAGGAAATAAGGAGATGACCAACGAGAAGTCACGCGGTCGCATGGCTCACCCGACCGCACGAAATAGAAGAAATCACAGTGACGCGCTCGCGTGCCTGACGCGACCGCACGGATTGGAAGCTGCACAAACGACGCGAATGCGTGGACGACGCGCATGTGTGGTACGAGAAACACTGAGTGACGCGAACGCAAGGACGATGCGGCCGCGTGACGTACGCGATCTGTAGAATTTCAGAAGTCGCTGGCACAGATTCTGGGCCGCATTTCAACCCAGTTTTTGGCCCAGAAACACAGATTAGAGCCAGGGAACATGCAGAGACAAAACAACAATTCATTCCACATAATTTAAAAATTTTTTAGATCTGAATTTACTTCTCTCCTAGGTTACTCACTTGAACATTCATAAATTATGATTTTGAAGAATTTTAGCTTTAGCTTTTGAGAAGAGTCTACCTCCGGTACTAGTCATTATAGCTTGTTATTTACTTTTCATTTACTCTTCCATATTCTGAATTTATCCAGAGTTGATATTGGATTATTTTTCATAGTTTCTTAATACAAAACTACTTTTACTTTTAATTAATCTCTTTCATTATTATTTATTATGTTTTCTCCTATTTTCCCTATTGATTTTCTGAAGTCTATAATTATGATGAGTGAGTAGTCCCCCAACTTGATTGGGAGATGATTAAAAGGAGAACCTTGAGTTAAAATACTCAAGAGTTCAATTGTAATTGGTTCATTGTTGGTTGGCTTGTTAGTCACTAACTCTAATCCTTCCCAAGGGAGAGGATTAGGACTTGTGAATAGAAGTTGACTTTTAATTTGACTTTCCTTTATTCGTTGAGGGTTAACTAAATATAAACCA
Organism: Arachis stenosperma; assembly: GCF_014773155.1. Classification (NCBI taxonomy): domain Eukaryota; kingdom Viridiplantae; phylum Streptophyta; class Magnoliopsida; order Fabales; family Fabaceae; genus Arachis; species Arachis stenosperma. Next base: position 41,667,263 of record NC_080383.1, on the reverse strand, counting down.
TGACTAATTATTAATTGCTCTTGATAAATTTCTAACAAGGATAGAACTTCCAATTAATCCTCTCCCGGTCAAGATTTTATTTAAATCATATAAATCCTCTAATTTAATTTTCTGTTCATCAAATTCAAAACCCCTTTTGAAAACCTCTAATTGATAAAATAGCACATCTTCCTGCAACTCGTTGGGAGACGACCTGGGACTCATACTCCCAGTATTTTATTTCTAAAATTTGTGACAACCCTTTTTTAAATTGACGAGTGGATTTTTGCCGGTTAAGAACTGTACTCACAACGTCATTTCTCTAATTAATTCTTAATATGCCAATTTCCGCTGACGTCAATTTTTGGCGCTGTTGCCGGGGAGTTGCAATAGTGTGCTAATTTATTGATTGGAATTTATTTAATTGCATTTTTCTTTTTTATTTTTGTTACTATGAGTTGCACGTTTCTTTCATTAAATGACGTGTCCACTTCCTGATCCAAGCTTTCCAGTATTTGACCCTGAGATTGAAATAACTATTTCACGTATAAGGCAAGCTCGGCATCAGTTAGTCCTCTCCGAGGACGAATCTGAAACGTCATCTAAGGGAGAAAAAAACTCCCCCTCTTCTGATCCAGTTGATTCACGTGCAGGTGACATGGCAGCACCTAGGAGAGTCACTATCCAGGAGGCTACAGCCCCTGATTTTACACTACAACTATTCCAGGCACGCCACCCAGCAGTGGCTGTGGATTTTGAAATAAAGACTGCACTACTTAACTTGATGCCCAAGTTTCATGGCTTGCCTGCTCAAGAGCCTATCAAGCACCTTAGGGATTTCCAGACAGCTTGTTCCACTGTTAAGCGTGATGGTACTGACGAAACTTCTATTCTGCTAAAGGCTTTCCAATTCTCTTTTAAGGAGAAGGATAAAGAGTGGTACTACACTCAACCCGGAGCAACTGTTTCTAACTGGGATATGCTTAGAAGAGAATTTTTGGAGAAATTCTTTCCAGCTGAGGTTGCCGAAAAACTAAGGAAAGATATTTCTATGATCGTTCAGGACGAATCTGAGACTCTCCACGAATATTGGGAGTGCTTCAATAATCTTCTAGAAGCATGTCCCCACCATATGATTGACGAGATAGTGTTGCTCGACTACTTTACACAGGGCATGAAATCTTTAGATAAGACCACATTGGAAGGTGCTAGCAATGGGTCTATGAAGAAGGACAAGACTACGGAAGAGGCATGGCAATTGATCAGCGACTTAGCTGAATCTACTAGGAATCACAGGCAGAAACAAAGTCGGTCAAGAGCTGTTGCAGAGGTATCCTCTAGCAAGGAGATTGCTGCTATAACTTAGAGCTTATGTGAAATGACCAACTTACTAAAACAGATGCAACTAAGTCAATAACAAGCTCAGCAAGTTCAGCCTTCTCCACCACAGCATAGCCAACAGTTGGTTCCACAAAGAGTATGCGGGATCTGTGCCGATTACAGTAATTATACTGATGAGTGTCTGCAACTCCAACAGGAAGACCACACTATGGCAGCCACTCATAACTTCTATAACCGCCCCAATCAAGGGTACAATCAAGGTGGCAGCTATAACCATGGATGGTAGGATAACTCCAACCAAGGCTGGAGAGATAATTCTAACCAGGGTTGGAGGGACAATCATAACAAAGGAGGCAGAGATAACAATGGAAATCAGAGGTGGAATAACAATAACAACTTCAGGCAGTAGAATCAGAATCAGGCCTACAGAGCACCTCATCTAAGGCAGCCTCAAGCATCTCAGCAGACCCCTCAGATCACTTACCTCTCTTCATCTCCTAATGATGAGTTACTACAATCTATTGATTGAAGACAGCAGGCCATGGAAATCAACCTTACTTATACTCTAAATGGTTTGAATTCTACCTTACAAGCCCTTGTCTCACATATTGGATCACTGAATAACTCTAACAACCAGTCCTCAAGCTCTAGTGGACTCCCCTTTCAACCATTACCCAACCCAAAGGGTGGCGTCAATGCCATTACCTTGAGATCTGGAACCACACTGCAAGAGAGGAATCCAGAGGAGTCAAGCCTGCTAGTACACGCCCCAGCTGCAGACACGGTTGAGGTAGAGGATGTCGAAGAAGAAGATGAAGCACAAGGCGTGGCTGAAGCAGAAGCAGCCCAACCAAGGAGTGCGGAACCCCAACAAGCTGAAGCTATAAAAGACGCCACTCCTATTCCATTTTCACACCTTGCTAAGAAGCCCAGAAAGCAAATGGAACTAGATCCCAAAATGGTAGAGATTTTCAAAAAGGTTGAGGTAACTGTTCCCATTTTTGATGTTATTCAGCAAGTTCCTAAATATGCAAAATTTCTAAAAGAATTGTGCATACATAAAGATAAAATTAATGAATTGGAACTATTCCTTTAGGTAGTTCTATATCTACTTTCATTGGAAATATACCTGAAAAATGTAGTGACCCAGGCCCATGCATGGTTAACTGCACCATTGGAGGTGTGATATTTTCTGACTGTATGTGTGATTTAGGAGCATGCGTGAGTATTATACCCTTGTCTATATATAATGCTTTAAGGCTCCCTCCCTTAAAAAGGTCGGCAGCTTATTTTTTGTTAGCAGATAAAAGCATTATCACAGTGGTTGGAATTGCTGAAGATGTATTAGTGAGCATTAAAGGGCTCACGTTTCCCATTGATTTTTATATCCTAGAGATGCCCCAAAATGACTCAGGGAGACCTTCGTCAATCCTGCTTGGTAGACCATTTTTGAAGACTTCAAAATTCAAGCTAGATGCCTTTTCGGGTACCTATTCCTTTGAGGTAGATGGCAGAACAGTGAGCTTCAATCTAGATGAAGCTATGAAGCATCCCCCAGAAGATCACTCCATATTCCAATGTGACAACATTGATGAGATTATAGCTGTAACTCACGAAGAAGAAATGGAAGGAGTCACATGGAGCAAGATCCAAGTGTGGGGACACCCTCTGAACATACTAAAGATTCATCACCATTTTTACCAGCCCTAGAGAATCCAAAACCAAACCATGAGCGGAAAATGGAATTAAAGCCCTATTCCGGGGGTTACCTGAAATTGTAGGTCGATCTCGGACGAGATCTTCTGTACTGGTCGGAGCTGTTACGTCCGACTTGTTGATGGTGGCTGGAGCCGCCATGTCCGACTGGTTGGACTTGGTGGTGGTGCTGATCCTTCGTCCCCGGAGGGTGGGGGTACCTGCAAGGGACTCCGATGCTTAAGTTAGCAAGGGTATTAAGCAGGTACTGAGTAGAATCAGAGTATGAGTTATACCTGGGTGCTCCAGTGTATTTATAATGGTGAGATGTGACCTTCTGTGGATATGATAAGTTAGTTATCTTATTTTATCTTTATCTTATCTTCAGGTGAGGTCATCTTATCTTCAAGGGAACCGCCCTTCTCCCTGTAGGCTTGGGTTGCCCTTGGATTTGGGACGTGTTCCTCTATTTGGGCCCTTTGTTTGGGCTTTCCTGTGACTTGGCCGAGCTCTTTGAGAAGAGGTCGGGTTGTCCTGACCTGAAGAGGTCGGTCGCTTTGTCTGTCGAACATCCCGGGTCGGATAGCTCGACCCAGGGTATGAATAGTGCCCCTGCTTGAGCTCGAACTTCTTTGAGGTCAAGTTTTTGACTTTGGTCCTTCTTTGGTGAAGCCGAACTCAAGCATTTTGTCGACTCCTTTGTAGCAACTTTTGAATGTAGAATGTTTTCCTCTAAAAGCGCGTGTTTTTATATCAGCGCTTTTTTTTGGGACGCGAGAGGGTTTTAATATCTGCATTTAATTGGCATTAATTACCCCGTTTTCTCTTGGTCTTTTATTTTGAATTTCTCAATCAAAAAACGGTTTCTCTTCTTCACTCCTTCTTCTTAACTTCTCCCTTTACTCTCTCATTTTCTGTTTCTTTCGTAGTTTCTTTAATCTGTTCTGTCGCTGCTTTCTGTGGAAGAGGGGTGACTTCTAGGTTTTTTCCTTCGCAGTTTTCCGCTTTGGAGGGGTGGCTTTGTGGCTTCTGCTCTTTCGGCTTTCGAGAGGTTTTCTTCTACCTTTTTCCAGGTTTGTTTTTTCTTTCTTCTGTTTCCTTATATGTGGGAAGTTTGCATTTTGTTTAAAGGAAGTTTGGGTCTTTCTGCTTTTATCATGCCCGATTGTTGCATGCTCTGGAATTTCTTCGTTTATGGTGCGAATCTTTTTTCTTGTTGCTTGGATCTTTTTCTTTATGTTGTCGTCATTTCTTCTTGTGCCTTCGCTGATGATTTTTGCTTGATTCCCGAAAAGTTTGCGTCTTTGCTATTTTTCTGCTTGGCATTTTTGGTGTTTTTGACAATGAACTGTAGAGGGGTGGCAACTTTGCGTTTTTACTTTCTTTGTATCCTTTGAGACTTTATTTCCTTTTTGATGAGTGTCAGGACGTGAGCTGTAAAGATTTCCTAAAAAACCTTGCTTTGTTACTGCCTCCAAGGGATGCCCCAGGACTTTTGGCTTGAGTCTTGGGGTTTTCCTTCTCTGTTTGTCCGTTCGTCGAGTTGTTTTGCCCCTCATCCGAGATGTTTTTTAAAGTAATCCGCTCTTCTTTTCTTTTTGTAGGATTTTAGTTGGCCTCATGTCTTCCCGAAACAACGTTGTAGAGATGCCTTCCCAGGTCCCTGAGGGTATGGCCAATTGGGTGGACTCGATGGTTCTTATGTGTGTCTCTCTGGTTGATTCTGAGTTTTACGTGCAGCTTAGGCAGTTCCATAGTGTCTGTAGTAATCCTGTTGATGAGAAGAACTATGAACTTGTCCCTCCCTCTTCTGACGAGAGAGTCTGCTTCTCTACTCGGGTTGTTGACGATCGTCCTTTCTCCTATGTTTATGACTTTTTCTTTGGTCAGCTGGGTATCACCCTTCCCTTCACTAAATTTGAGATCGACCTGTTATGGTCCTGTAATGTCGCCCCCTCTCAACTTTACCCTAATTCCAGGGGTTTCATAAAGATTTTTCAATTGTTGTGCAATGGTTTTGGTATCCCTGCTTTCCAATTTCTCTTTTTCTATCTGTTTGTCTTGACTAAACCTGGAGTGGTAAAAAAGAAGGCAGCTTGGGTCTCCTTCCGCTCTACCCAAGGAAAGAAGGTTTTTTTCATGTTTGACGAGTCATTCCGTGATTTTAAAAACTACTTTTTCAAGGTCCGAGCTGTTGAAGGAGCTCGGCCCTTCTTTCTGGATGAAAATGACGAGCCTGCTTTTCCCTTGGAATGGCAAACAGATGTGAGGGTGTCCCGATATACGTGGGAAATGTTGGATGAGGCTGAGTGAGCCTTTGTGACTGTCTTGGAAGAACATTGGGGTCAACCTCCCCATCTCGACACAGAAATTTCTAACCAATCCATCTCTTCTTCAAACTGAGTTGGGTATTTTGTGTTTCCTTTTTTATCTGTTCTATATTACTCGTAACTGTCTTTTCCAACTTGTAGCTTAATTTTTGTTTTATTTGCAGAGGCGATGAAGAATAATGAATCCATGAAAGCTTTTAAAAGAGCGCAGAGGGCGACTGCTGCCAAAAACATCTCGGCCAAGGCGGCTGGAGAAGGATCCTCCCAAGTGCACGTGAAGCCGTCTGTGCCGAGTTCCCCTGGGGTGAAGAAGGTGATCCCTACTCCCCGAGTTCATCTGGTGGAACCTCACCCTACTTCTACTGCTCCTTCTGTTGCTCCTCCCAATAAAAAACAGAAAACAGCTGAACCTTTCGACCTCAATGCTCCCGATTTTAGTGCCATTGAATTTGTGGATCAGCAAATCGGTCCCTATGGTACCCTCTCAATGGACGATGTGTCCATCCTCCATCATTTGGAATTTATGGCCCGGAATCACGTACAGATGGCGTATAAGGCGGTTGCTATATACCGGACTGCTCAGAATCATCCTCTTCATGCCACCAAAGCATTTATGTAGGAGGCAAAGCAGGAGTTTGACCGGATGAAGGGGCTGAAGGAGGAACTTGAATTAAAGGTGACCAAGTTGGAGAAGGATCTAGGAGTTCCCTTTCACTGGCAGCTTCTTTGAGGTTGGCCGAGGACACAGCCCTGATGCATAAGGAGAGTTACGTTACGACTTATCGGGAGGTGATGCGTCTGAGGGGGGAGTTGGACAATGCCCGGGAAGATTATTCTGAGCTCCAAGGTCATCTTGTTGGCAGCGTGACTGCTGCTTACGAGAACTTGAAGGAGCAAGTTCGAGTCATTGCTCCCGAGGCCGATCTCGCCCTTTTCAGCCTGGACAACGTTGTCAGGGATGGCAAGATTGTCCCTGATGACGAGGGTGATGATAATGCTGATCCTCCCCCTGTGTCCTCTGCCCGGTTGCACCTGATTCGGATTGCCAGGTTCTGAACCAGGAGGATGGAACTATAGATGCTGTGCCTATTCAGACTCGCCCTCCTTCTCCTTGTCCTGAGGCTACCAAGAAGGCTCCTGATGCTTGCTGATCTCTTTCTGGATATTTATATAGTTGGCCCAGCTTGTGGGCTTTTTAAAACTTTGTTTATTTTGCTGACGGTCTCTAGTTGCTTGTTTTAGCAACTTTTATTTTGAAAAACAAAAAGTAGCTCGCTATCTTTGGTAGGTGTTAATGGCCACCGAGGATTTTATAACTTTGTAGATTATATCAAGGTTTTTGACTTGTTTTCTCTTCTGCTTTTTGAGAATGCTGGAACCCTGCAGCTCGACTTCTCGAGATTGCTTTGTGTGTTTTGTTTATGACTTGGATCCTTTGAGTTTGTGTCTATGTGGGTCCGACTTGTTTCTCGGTTTTCTCGCTTTTGTACATATTTTTGGTGCTCCGTAGCCGATTCTTTTGCGTAGGTCCCTTTAAGCTATTTCTGTAATCCCCTTTCTTGGACCTTGATCAGGTTTTTTTTTTTGAGATTACTTTTATAACTTTATTTTGTAGGAGACTGACTTCGTTAGGTCGATCTCTTTCTAAGTTATTTTTGTAATCCTCTTTCTTGGACCTTTGTTAGGTCTCTTTCAGGGATTACTTTTATAACTTTGTTTTGTAGGAAACCGACTTCATTAGGTCAATTTTTGTAATCCTCTTTCTTGGGCCTTTGTCAGGTCTCTTTCAGGGATTACTTTTATAACTTTGTTTTGTAGGAAATCGACTTCATTAGGTCGATCTCTTTCTAAGTTATTTTTGTAATCCTCTTTCTTGGACCTTTGTCAGGTCTCTTTCAGGGATTACTTTTATAACTTTGTTTTGTAGGAAATCGACTTCATTAGGTCTATCTCTTCTTAAGTTAAAGTAATCCTCTTTAATAGGGTTGGCCAGACCTCTTTCTAGGGTTTACTTATAACTTGGGTTGACTTGGTCCGACTTCTGAACGTCGGCTAGTCTTTAAGTTATTATTTTAGCTATCCGTAAGACCTCGTCAGGCTCTTTTTTGGATTGCTTTCGATAACTTCTTACATTATTCTGTGTTCATCTTTGCCGATTTGTAGAAAGTGGTTGGCATCTTTAGATCGTCTTTTGGGTGAATCGCGTTTTCACCTTTATCGGACGGTTATCTTTATCGTGATCGTGCAGTGAAATTGTTTTTCACTTTCTGCCGATCTGTTGCTTTATAATCGGATGATGAATACTTTAGATTAATGCGTCTTGAAATCTTGTAGAATATCTAAATAAATTTTATTCAAAGAAAAGTGCAAAATATATACATGCGGGAATTTTTTCATCCTTTTAAGTCGGATAGTGTCTAGGTCTCAACCTGATGCCTCATTAAAAAACCTTTTCAGGAAAAAGAGTGCATCCAATAATGAGATCCTTTACCTTTTCTAACTGTAGTACCTTCTTAGGTTGCAGGCGTGCCATGATCTGGGAAGCTCTCGTCCATCGAGTTCGGACAGTCTGTAGTAGCCCTTCCCAAGTACTTCTATAACTCGGTAGGGTCCTTTCTAGTTTGCTGCCAGCTTTTCTTCTCCTGGTCGAGTTGTTCCAATATCATTTCGGATTAGGATAAGATCGTTTTCTGTAAAACTTCTCGGTACTACCATTTGATTATATCTGGAAGCCATTCGACGCTTTAGAGCTTCCTCCCTGATTCGAGCTCTTTCTTGGATTTCTGGTAGTAGGTCGAGCTCTTCCCTCTGAAGTTGGGAGTTTGCTCCCTCATTGTAATGAACTACTCTAGGAAATTGATGAGCGGATAATTTATACGCTTTTTGGCATTGTTTTTCGTATGTTTTTGGTAGTTTGAGTTGAGTTTTTAGTATATTTCTATTAGTTTTTAGTTAAAATTCACTTTTCTGGACTTTACTATGAATTTGTGTGTTTTTCTGTGATTTCAGGTATTTTCTGGCTGAAATTGAGGGATCTGAGCAAAAATCTGATCCAGAGACTCAAAAGGACTGCAGATGCTGTTGGATTCTGACCTCCCTGCACTCGAAGTGGATTTTCTGGAGCTACAGAAGCCCAATTGGCGCGCTCTCAACGGCGTTGAAAAGTAGACATCCTGGGCTTTCCAGCAATATATGATAGTCCATACTTTGCCCAAGATTTGATGGCCCAAACCGGCGTTCAAAGTCACCCTCAGAAATTCCAGCGTTAAACGCCGGAACTGGCACCTAAATGGGAGTTAAACGCCCAAACTGGCACCAAAGCTGGCGTTTAACTCCAAGAAGAGTCTCTACACGAAAATGCTTCATTGCTCAGCCCAAGCACACACCAAGTGGGCCCAGAAGTGGATTTTTATGTCATTTACTCATCTTTGTACACCCTAGGCTACTAGTTTTCTATAAGTAGGATCTTTACTATTGTATTTAATCTTCTGATCTTGGAACCTTTTTCTCTAGATCTTTTGATCATGTTTTGATGATTGAACCCTCTTTGGGAGGCTGGCCATTCGGCCATGCCTAGACCTTGTTCTTATGTATTTTCAACGGTGGAGTTTCTACACACCATAGATTAAGGTGTGGAGCTCTGCTGTACCTCGAGTATCAATGCAATTACTATTGTTCTTCCATTCAATTCCGCTTGTTCTTTGTCCAAGATATCACTTGTTCTTCAACCTGATGAATGTGATGATCCGTGACACTCATCATCATTCTCACTCATGAACAAAGTGACTGACAACCACTCTTGTTCTACAAGCATACGAGGCTCTAGTGTTTATCTCTTGGATTCTTTAACCGGAATCTTCGTGGTATAGGCGAGAACTGATGGCGGCATTCAACAGAATCCGGAAGGTCTAACCTTGTCTGTGGTATTCTGAGTAGGATTCGATGATTGAATGACTGTGACGTGCTTCAAACTCCTAGCAGGCGGGGCGTTAGTGACAGACGCAAAAGAATCACTGGATTCTATTCCGGCCTGAACGAGAACCGACAGCTGGATAGCCGTGCCGTGACAGGGTGCGTTGAACATTTCCACTGAGAGGATGGGAGGTAGCCACTGACAACGGTGAAACCCTTGCATAAGCTTGCCATGGAAAGGAGTAAGAAGGATTGGATGAAGACAGTAGGAAAGCAGAGAGACGGAAGGGAAAGCATCTTCATATGCTTATCTGAAGTTCTCACCAATGATATACATAAGTATCTCTATCTTTATCTTTATGCTTTATTCGTTTATCACTATACCCATTTGAGTCTGCCTGACTGAGATTTACAAGGTGACCATAGCTTGCGTCATACCACCAATCTTCGTGGGATCGACCCTTACTCACGTAAGGTATTACTTGGACGACCCAATGCACTTGCTGGTTAGTTGTGCGAAGTTGTAGTGATCACAATTTCGTGCACCAAGTTTTTGGCGCCGTTGCCAGGGATTGTTTGTGTATGGACAACTGACGGTTCATCTTGTTGGTTAGATTAGGTATTTTTTTCAGAGTTCTTTAAGGATGAATTCTAGTGTTTCAAGGTGATGTTCTTATCATCACCAAAGCTGATTGATTTTCATCAATTTAGCTCTTGAATGCAATGTCCTGCTGAAGCTTGGCCGGCCATGTCTAATTCCTTTAGACTAAAGCTTTAGACTAACATTGCATGATTCCTGGAATTCTCATTAAGAATTTTGATACCTTTATTTTCCTTTTCACTTAATTTTCGAAAAAGCACAAAAAAAATTACAAAATCATAAAATCCAAAAATATTTCTTGTTTGAGTCTAGAGTCTCATCTTAAGTTTAGTGTCAATTGCATGTTTCTGTTCTTATTGCATTCATGCATGTGTCCTCATTGATCTTCAAGTTGTTCTTGATGATTTCCTTGTTTTGATCTTTGAATTCTATTGACTTGAGTGTTTTGTTATATGCATTCTCATTTTGTTAGTGTCAATGGTATACAAACTGCTAAGTTTGGTGTCTTGCATGCATTGTTATTTGATTTTAAGTGCATTTTGATTATTAAAAATCCAAAAATATTTTTAATTTGTGTCTTATCAAGTCAATAATACAGAGAATTGAAGATTCAGAACATACAGCAGAGGAATTATACAGAAAAAGCTGGGCATTCGAAAATGCCCAATGAAGAAGACAGACTGGCGTTTAAACGCCAGCCAGGGTACCTGGTTGGGCGTTTAACGCCCAAAAAGGTAGCATTTTGGGCGTTAAACGCCAGAATGGATACCATTCTGGGCGTTTAACGCCAGGATGGCACAAGGGGGAAGATTTTGTTTTCAAATCAAATTTTTTTCAAGTTTTCAAAGTTTTTCAAAACCAAATCTTTTTCAAATCATATCTTTTCAATCAAATGTTTTCAAAATCAATTTCTTTCCTTTTTCAAAGATACTTACTAACAATTAATGATTTGATTGAACATTCCAAGTATGTTGCCTTTTCTGTTGAGAAAGGTTCAATGTTTGAATCATATCTTTTCTTGTTAGGCAAGTCATTAATTTTCAAATCATATCTTTTAAAATTGTTTTCAAATCATATCTTTTTAAAATGTTTTTCAAATCATATCTTCTCAATCACATCTGTTTAAAACCAATCATATCTTTTTAATCACATCTTTTTCAAAATAGTTTTCAATCAAATCTTTTTAACTTCTAATTTCAAAATCTTTTTTTTTCAAAAATCAATTGATTTCTGTCTCACTCTTATTTTCGAAAATCAATTAGTGTTTTTCAAAATGTTTTCAAAATCTTTTACTTAATTTTCGAAAATTACTTCCCTTCTTTTCACATCCTTCTATTTATGGACTAACACTATCCCTTAATGCAAAATTCGAACCCCATCTTCTTTGATAAGTTCGAATTTTTTACCTCTGTCTTCCATTTTTCTTTTCCTCTAACACCTCAAGGAATCTCTATACTGTGACATAGAGGATTCCATATTTTCTTGTTCTCTTCTCCTTCATATGAGCAGGAACAAAGACAAAGGCATTCTTGTTGAAGCTGACCCTGAACCTGAAAGGACCTTGAAGCGAAAGCTAAAGAGAAGCTAAGGCACAACTCTCTGTTGAGGACCTGACCGAATTTTTCAAAGAAGAAGAACCCATGACAGACGAAAATAATAACAATGCCAACAATGCAAGGAAGGTGCTGGGTGACTTTACTGCACCCACTCCCGACTTCTGTGGGAAAAGCATCTCTATCCCTGCCATTGGAGCAAACAACTTTGAGCTTAAGCCTCAATTAGTTTCTCTAATGCAACAGAATTGCAAGTTCTATGGACTTCCATTGGAAGATCCTCATCAGTTTTTAGCTGAATTCTTGCAAATCTGTGACACAGTCAAGACTAATGGGGTTGACCCTGAGGTCTACAGACTGATGCTATTCCCTTTTGCTGTAAAAGACAGAGCTAGAATATGGTTGGACTCTCAACCTAAAGAAAGCCTGGACTCTTGGGAAAAGCTAGTCAATGCCTTCTTGGCAAAGTTCTTTCCACCTCAAAAATTGAGTAAGCTTAGAGTGGAAGTCCAAACCTTCAGACAGAAGGATGGAGAATCCCTCTATGAAGCTTGGGAAAGATACAAACAATTGATCAGAAAGTGTCCATCTGATATGCTTTCTGAATGGAGCATCATAGGTATTTTCTATGATGGTCTCTCTGAACTATCCAAGATGTCTTTGGATAGCTCTGCTGGAGGATCTCTTCATCTGAAGAAGACGCCTACAGAAGCTCAAGAGCTAATTGAAATGGTTGCAAATAACCAATTCATGTACACTTCTGAAAGGGATCCTGTAAACAATGGAACTAGTCAGAAGAAAGGAGTTCTTGAGATTGATACTCTGAATGCCATTTTGGCTCAGAATAAAATATTGACTCAACAAGTCAATTTGATTTCTCAAAGTCTGTCTGGAATGCAAAATGCACCAAGCAGTACTAAGGATGCTTCATCTAAGGAAGAAGCCTATGATCCTGAGAACCCTTCAATGGAAGAGGTGAATTACCTAGGAGAACCCTATGGAAACTCCTATAATTCTTCATGGAGAAATCACCCCAATTTCTCATGGAAGAATCAAGAGAAAACCCAACAAGGTTTCAACAACAATAATGGTGGAAGAAATAGGTTTAGCAATGGCAAGCCTTTTCCATCATCTTCTCAGCAATAGACAGAGAATTCTAAGCAGAACCCCTCTGACTTAGCAACCATGGTCTCTGATCTAATCAAGACCACTCAAAGTTTCATGACTGAAACAAGATCCTCCATTAGGAATTTGGAGGCACAAGTGGGACAGCTGAGCAAGAAAGTTACTGAACTCCCTCCAAGTACTCTTCCAAGCAATACAGAAGAAAATCCAAAAGGAGAGTGCAAAGCCATAACCATGGCCGAATCTGGAGAGGAAAGAGAGGAGGTGGACGCCACTGAGGAAAGCCTCAATGGGCGTGCACTGACCTCCATAGAGTTCCCCAATGAGGAACCATGGGAATCTGAGGCTCAAAATGAGACCATAGAGATTCCATTGGACTTACTTCTGCCTTTCATGAGCTCTGATGAGTATTCTTCCTCTGAAGAGGATGAGTATGTCACTGAAGAGCAAGTTGCTAAATACCTTGAAGCAATCATGAAGCTAAATGACAAGTTATTTGGAAATGAGACTTGGGAGGATGAACCTCCTTTGCTCACCAAAAAACTGGATGACTTGTCTAGGCAGAGATTACCTCAAAAGAAACAAGATCCTGGGAAGTTTTCAATACCTTGTACCATAGGCACCATGACCTTCAAGAAGGCTCTGTGTGACTTAGGGTCAAGTGTTAACCTCATGCCTCTCTCTGTAATGGAGAAGCTAGGGATCTTTGAGGTACAAGCTGCAAGAATCTCATTAGAGATGGCAGACAACTCAAGAAAACAAGCTCATGGACTTGTAGAGGATGTTTTGGTGAAGATTGAAGACCATTACATCCCTGCTGATTTCATAGTCCTAGAGACTGCGAAGTGCATGGATGAAAGCATCATCCTTGGCAGACCCTTTCTAGCCACAGCAAAGGCTGTGATTGATGTTGATAGAGGCAAACTGATCATTCAAGTGAATGAAGAATCCTTTGAGTTTAAGGCTCAAGGATATCCCTCTGTCACCATGGAGAGGAAGCATGAAGAGCTTCTCTCAAATCAGAGTCAAACAGAGCCCCCACAGTCAAACTCTAAGTTTGGTGTTGGGAGGCCACAACCAAACTCTAAGTTTGGTGTTGAACCCCCACTTTCAAACTCTAAGTTTGGTGTTGGGAGGTTCCAACATTGCTCTGAGTATCTGTGAGGCTCCATGAGAGCCCTCTGTCAAGCTACTGACATTAAAGAAGCGCTTGTTGGGAGGCAACCCAATGTTATATTTAATCTATTTCCCTTTGCTATTTTATGTTTTTTTTGTAGGTTGATGATCATAAAAAGTCACAAAATCAATTGAAAAAGCAAAAACAGAATGAAAAACAGGAAGAAAAATAGCACACCCTGGAGGAAGAATTCACTGGCGTTTAAACGCCAGTGAGGCGAGCAGTTGGGCATTTAACGCCCAATCTGGCACCATTCTGGGCGTTTAACGCCAGAAAGGGGCACCAGACTGGCGGATAATTTATACGCTTTTTGGCATTGTTTTTAGTATGTTTTTGGTAGTTTGAGTTGAGTTTTTAGTATATTTCTATTAGTTTTTAGTTAAAATTCACTTTTCTGGACTTTACTATGAGTTTGTGTGTTTTTCTGTGATTTCAGGTATTTTCTGGCTGAGATTGAGGGATCTGAGCAAAAATCTGATCCAGAGACTCAAAAGGACTGCAGATGCTGTTGGATTCTGACCTTTCTGCACTCGAAGTGGATTTTCTGGAGCTACAGATACCCATTTGGCGCGCTCTCAACGGCGTTGGAAAGTAGACATCCTGGGCTTTCCAGCAATATATGATAGTCCATACTTTGCCCAAGATTTGATGGCCCAAACCGGCGTTCAAAGTCACCCTCAGAAATTCCAGCGTTAAACGCCGGAACTGGCACCTAAATGGGAGTTAAACGCCCAAACTGGCACCAAAGCTGGCGTTTAACTCCAAGGAGAGTCTCTACACGAAAATGCTTCATTGCTCAGCCCAAGCACACACCAAGTGGGCCCGGAAGTGGATTTTTATGTCATTTACTCATCTTTGTACACCCTAGGCTACTAGTTTTCTATAAGTAGGACCTTTTACTATTGTATTTTAATCTTCTGATCTTTGGAACCTTTTTCTCTAGATCTTTTGATCATGTTTTGATGATTGAACCCTCTTTGGGAGGCTGGCCATTCGGCCATGCCTAGACCTTGTTCTTATGTATTTTCAACGGTGGAGTTTCTACACACCATAGATTAAGGTGTGGAGCTCTGCTGTACCTCGAGTATCAATGCAATTACTATTATTCTTCCATTCAATTCCGCTTGTTCTTTGTCCAAGATATCACTTGTTCTTCAACCTGATGAATGTGATGATCCGTGACACTCATCATCATTCTCACTCATGAACAAAGTGACTGACAACCACTCTTGTTCTACAAGCATACGAGGCTCTAGTGTTTATCTCTTGGATTCTTTAACCGGAATCTTCGTGGTATAGGCGAGAACTGATGGCGGCATTCAAGAGAATCCGGAAGGTCTAACCTTGTCTGTGGTATTCTGAGTAGGATTCGATGATTGAATGACTGTGACGTGCTTCAAACTCCTAGCAGGCGGGGCGTTAGTGACAGACGCAAAAGAATCACTGGATTCTATTCCGGCCTGAACGAGAACCGACAGCTGGATAGCCGTGCCGTGACAGGGTGCGTTGAACATTTCCACTGAGAGGATGGGAGGTAGCCACTAACAACGGTGAAACCCTTGCATAAGCTTGCCATGGAAAGGAGTAAGAAGGATTGGATGAAGACAGTAGGAAAGCAGAGAGACGGAAGGGAAAGCATCTTCATATGCTTATCTGAAGTTCTCACCAATGATATACATAAGTATCTCTATCTTTATCTTTATGCTTTATTCGTTTATCACTATACCCATTTGAGTCTGCCTGACTGAGATTTACAAGGTGACCATAGCTTGCTTCATACCACCAATCTCCGTGGGATCGACCCTTACTCACGTAAGGTATTACTTGGACGACCCAGTGCACTTGCTGGTTAGTTGTGCGAAGTTGTAGTGATCACAATTTTGTGCACCAGCAATCTTTCCTCAATCTCTACTGGAATTATTGCTTCTATTCCGTATGCTAACCGGAAGGGGGATTCCTTTTTAGTGGAATGTGGCGTCGTTTGATATGCCCATATGACCTGTGGAAGCTCTTTTGCCCAGGCTCCCTTTGCATCTTGTAATCTCCATTTTAACCCGGCCAATATGACTTTGTTGGCGGCTTCGGCCTGTCCATTGGCCTGTGGATGTTCGACGGAGGTGTACTGGTGCTTTATATTCAAGTCGGCTACTAGTTTTCTGAAGCCTGCATCTGTGAATTGAGTGTCATTGTTTGTGGTTATTGAATATGGGACTCCGAACCTTGTAACAATGTTTCTATATAGGAATTTCCGGCTTCTTTGGGCGGTGGCGTTAGCTAGAGGTTCTGCCTCGATCCACTTTGTAAAGTAGTCTACCCCTACTATGAGAAATTTAACTTGTCCTGATCCCTGGGGAAAGGGGCCGAGGAGATCGAGTCCCCATTTTGCAAACGGCCAAGGAGAAGTCACGCTGATGAGCTCTTCAGGCAGGGCGATGTGAAAGTTGGCATGTTTCTGACATGGTGGACATGTCTTTACAAATTCTGTGGCTTCTTTTTATAATGTTGGCCAATAGAATCCTGCCTGGAGTACTTTTTTGACAAGAGCCCGTGCTCCGAGATGGTTGCCACAAATGCCGCCATGTATTTCTTCTAAAACTTCCCTGATGTGGGAGGTCAGAACGCATTTTAATAATGGTACTGAGATCCCTCTTTTGTACAGTATGTTGTTTATGATGTTGTAGTACTGTGCCTCCCTTTTTAGCCTTTTCGCCTCCTTTTCTTCTGTCGGGAGTGTTCCTGTTTTGAGGTAGTTGATTATGGGGGTCATCCATCCTTGGTCCTGGTTTATTATGGCTAGGACTTTTTCTTCTTCCGAAATTGACGGGTTCTGTAACATTTTCTGGATGAGGCTTCTATTGTTGCCCCCTGGTTTGGTGCTAGCTAGTTTTGAGAGTGCGTCTGCTCGGGCATTTTGTTCGCGGGGTATGTGGCAGATCTTATATTCCCCGATTTGTCCGAGCTGTTCCTTTGTCTTATCTAGATACCTTTTCATGGTAGGATCTTTGGCCTGGTAGCTCCCTGTTATTTGTGATGGGACCACTTGTGAATTGCTGTAAATGTTGAGTTTTTGAGCTCCCACCTCTTCAGCCAGCTTCAAACCAGCTATCAATGCTTCATATTCCGCCTGGTTATTTGAGGCCGGGAACCCGAACTTGAGGGAGAGCTCGACTTGGGTTCCTTGGTTGCTTTCTATTATTACGCCTGCACCGCTTCCAGTTTTATTTGAAGAACCGTCCACATAGAGATTCCATTCTGTGAGGGTTTCCAGGAAATCTGTGAATTCTGCGATAAAGTCGGCCAGATACTGTGATTTGATGGCCGTTCGAGCTTCATATTGGAGGTCGAATTCTGACAGCTCGACTGCCCATTGTAGAATTCTGCTTGCTAAGTCTGTTTTCTGCAATATTCCTTTTAGGGGCTGGTTAGTTCGAACCTTAATGGTGTGAGCTTGGAAGTAAGGGCGGAGTCGTCAGGATGTTAAAATGAGAGTATAGGCGAACTTTTCTATTTTCTGGTAGTTCAGCTCGGATCCCTGTAATGCTTTGCTAATGAAGTAGACGGGTTGTTGTCCATTCTCGTCTTCTCTGACTAGTGTTGAGGCTATTACCCGGTTTCCTACAGCGAGATATAATATGAGTGGTTCTCCTTTTCGTGGTTGAGATAGGATAGGTGGCCGTCCTAAGAACTTCTTAAAGTCTTAGAAGGCTTGCTCACATTCTGTTGTCCATTCGAACTGTTTTCCCCTTCTTAAAGTAGCATAGAAGGGGAGAGATTTTATCGCAGCTCCTGCTAAAAATCGGGATAAGGCGGCTGATAAGCGGATAATTTGTACGCTTTTTGGCATTGTTTTTAGTATGTTTTTGGTAGTTTTAGTTGAGTTCTTAGTATATTTTCATTAGTTTTTAGTTAAAATTCACTTTTCTGGACTTTACTATGAGTTTGTGTGTTTTTCTGTGATTTCAGGTATTTCTGGCTGAAATTGAGGGATCTGAGCAAAAATCTGATCCAGAGACTCAAATGGACTGCAAATGCTGTTGGATTCTGACCTCCCTGCACTCGAAGTGGATTTTCTGGAGCTACAGAAGCCCAATTGGCGCGCTCTCAACGGCGTTGGAAAGTAGACATCCTGGGCTTTCCAGCAATATATGATAGTCCATACTTTGCCCAAGATTTGATGGCCCAAACTGGCGTTCAAAGTCACCTCAAGAAATCCCAGCGTTAAACACTGGAACTGGCACCCAAATGGGAGTTAAACGCCCAAACTGGCATAAAAACTGGCGTTTAACTCCAAGAAGAGTCTCTACACGAAATTTCTTCATTGCTCAGCCCAAGCACACACCAAGTGGGCCCGGAAGTGGATTTTTATGTCATTTACTCATTTCTGTAAACCTTAGGCTACTAGTTTTCTATAAGTAGGACCTTTTACTATTGTATTTTCATCTTTTGATCATGTTTTGATGATTGAACCCTCTTTGGGAGGCTGGCCATTCGGCCATGCGTAGACCTTGTTCTTATGTATTTTCAACGGTGGAGTTTCTACACACCATAGATTAAGGTGTGGAGCTCTGCTGTACCTCGAGTATTAATGCAATTACTATTGTTCTTCTATTCAATTCCGCTTGTTCTTTGTCCAAGATATCACTTGTTCTTCAACTTGATGAATGTGATGATCCGTGACACTCATCATCATTCTCACCTATGAACAAGGTGACTGACAACCATTCTTGTTCTACAAGCATTCGAGGCCCTAGTGTTTATCTCTTGGATTTCTGATTGCACGATGCATGGTTGATCGCCTGACAACCGAGTGCTCGCCTGACAAACGAGCCAGCCATTCCGTGAGATCAGAGTCTTCGTGGTATAGGCAAGAACTGATGGCGGCATTCAAGAGAATCCGGAAGGTCTAACCTTGTCTGTGGTATTCTGAGTAGGATTCAATGATTGAATGACTGTGACGTGCTTCAAACTCCGAAATGCGGGGCGTTAGTGACAGACACAAAAGAATCACTGGATTCTATTCCGGCCTGAGCGAGAACCGACAGATGATTAGCCTATGCTGTGACAGAGCATCAGGGACGTATTTTCACTGAGAGGATGGGAGGTAGCCATTGACAACGGTGAAACCCTACACGAGCTTGCCATGGAAAGGAGTAAGAAGGATTGGATGAAGACAGTAGGAAAGCAGAGAGACGGAAGGGAAGGCATCTTCATACGCTTATATGAAGCTCTCACCAATGATATGCATAAGTATCTCTATCTTTATCTTATTGCTTTATTCGTTTACCACTATACCCATTTGAGTCTGCCTGACTGAGATTTACAAGGTGACCATAGCTTGCTTCATACCACCAATCTCCGTGGGATCGACCCTTACTCGCGTAAGGTTTATTACTTGGACGACCCAGTGCACTTGCTGGTTTGTTGTGCGAAGTTGTGTTTATGCCATGGTATTGAGCACCAAGTCTTTGGAGCCATTACCGGGGATTGTTTATGTTTTGAAAAGTATTGATCACAATTTCGTGCACCAAGTTTTTGGCGCCGTTGCCGGGGATTGTTCAAGTTTTGAGCAAGCTTTTGGTCCGGTAACATCAGTGCCAAAGTTCTGATCCGGCAACAGCACCAAGTTTTTGGCGCTGTTGTCGGGGATTGTTCTTGTGTATGGACAACTGACGGTTCATCTTGTTGCTTAGATTAGGCATTTATTTTTTTCGAAATTCTTGAAGATGAATTCTAGAGTTTCATGATGATTTGTTGAAATCTGGCTGGCTGAGAAGCCATGTCTAATCTGATTGGACCGAGGTTTCAACTGATCATCACAATAGCTTGTTGATCTCTATCAATCTTGCTACTGGAGCAATGATCTGCTAAGGCTTGGCTGGCCATTGGCCATGTCTAGTGTTTTGGACCGAAGCTTTCTTTGAAAGCTTGGTTGGCTGTGAAGCCATGTCTAATTCCTGGACCGGAGTCTTAGACTAGCATTGCACTGATTCCTGGAATTCTCATTAAGAATTTTGATATCTTTTTCCACTTAATTTTCGAAGAAAATCCAAAAAAAAAAATTCACAAAATTATAAAAACCAAAAATATTTGATGTTTCTTGCTTGAGTCTAGTGTCTCATCTTAAGTTTGGTGTCAATTGCATGCATTCATTCATGTGTCTTAAGGATCTTCAAGTAATTCTTGATGATTTCTTACTCTGATCTTTGAATTCTTTTGACTTGAGTGTTTATGTGTCTCATATAGTGTCAGTAGTATAGAAACTGCTAAGTTTGGTGTCTTGCATGCATTGTTATTTGATTCTTGTTGCATGTTGATTATTAAAAATCCAAAAATATTTTCAATTTGTGTCTTTTCAAGTCAATAATACAGAGAATTGAAGATTCAGAACATACTGTAGAGGAATTATGCAGAAAAAGCTGGGCATTCAAAAATGCCCAGTGAAGAAGACAAACTGGCGTTTAAACGCCAGCCAGGGTACCTGGTTGGGCGTTTAACGCCCAAAAAGGGTGCATTTTGGGCGTTAAACGCCAGAATGGATACCATTCTGGGCGTTTAACGCCAGGATGGCTAAAGGGGGAAGATTTTGTTTTCAAATCAAAATTTTTTTTTTTCAAGTTTTCAAAGTTTTTCAAAACCAAATCTTTTTCAAATCAAATCTTATCAATCAAATGTTTTCAAAATCAATTTCTTTCCTTTTTCAAAAGATACTTACTAACAATTAATGATTTGATTGAACATCTCAAGTATGTTACCTTTTCTGTTGAGAAAGGTTTAATGTTTGAATCATATCTTTTCTTGTTAGGCAAGTCATTTTTAAAATCATATCTTTTAAAATTGTTTTCAAATCATATCTTTTCAAATTGTTTTCAAATCATATCTTTTCAATCAAATCTTTTTTCTCAATCACATTTTTTTTCAAAATAAGTTTTCAATCAAATCTTTTTAACTTCTAATTTCAAATCCTTTTTCAAAAATCACTTGATTTCTTTTCCACTTTTATTTTCGAAAATCAATTAGTGTTTTTCAAAAATGTTTTCAAAATATTTTAATTAATTTTCGAAAAATTACTTCCCTCCTTCTCACATCCTTCTATTTATGGAGTACCACTCCTTCTCAATGCACAATTCGAACCTTATCTAATTAAAGTTCGAATTCTTCTTCTCCTTCTTCTTTTTATTTCTCTTTTCCTCTGACACCTCAAGGAATCTCTATACTGTGACATAGAGGATTCCACATTTTCTTGTTCTCTTCTCTTTCATATGAGCAGGAGCAGAGACAAAGGCATTCTGGTTGAAGCTGACCCTGAACCTGAAAGGACCTTGAAGAGAAAGCTAAGAGAAGCCAAAGCACAACTCTCTTTAGAGGACCTGACCGAATTCTTCAAAGAAGAAGAAGACATGGCAGCCGAAAACAATAACATTGCCAACAATGCAAGGAAGGTGCTGGGTGACTTTACTGCACCTACTCCCGACTTCTATGGGAGAAGCATCTCTATCCTTGCCATTGGAGCAAACAACTTTGAGCTTAAACCTCAATTAGTTTCTCTAATGCAACAGAATTGCAAGTTCCATGGACTTCCAATGGAAAATCCTCATCAGTTCTTAGCTGAATTCTTGCAAATCTGTGACACGGTCAAGACTAATGGGGTAGACCCTGAGGTCTATAGACTGATGCTATTCCCTTTTGCTGTAAGAGACAGAGCTAGAATATGGTTGGACTCTCAACCTAAAGAAAGCCTGGACTCTTGGGAAAAGCTAGTCAATGCCTTCTTGGCAAAGTTCTTTCCACCTGAAAAATTGAGTAAGCTTAGAGTGGAAGTCCAAACCTTCAGACAGAAGGATGGAGAATCCCTCTATGAAGCTTGGGAAAGATACAAACAATTGATCAGAAAATGTCCTTCTGACATGCTTTCTGAATGGAGCATCACAGGTATTTTCTATGATGGTCTCTCTGAACTATCTAAGATGTCCTTGGATAGCTCTACTGGAGGATCACTTCATCTGAAGAAGACGCCTACAGAAGCTCAAGATCTCATTGAAATGGTTGCAAATAACCAATTCATGTACACTTCTGAGAGAAATCCTGTGAACAATGGGACAAGTCTGAAGAAAGGAGTTCTTGAGATTGATACTCTGAACGCCATTTTGGCTCAGAATAAAATATTGACTCAACAAGTCAATTTGATTTCTCAAAGTCTGTCTGGAATGCAAAATGCACCAAGTAGTACTAAGGATGCTTCATCTGAGGAAGAAGCTTATGATCCTGAGAACCCTTCAATGGAAGAGGTGAATTACCTAGGAGAACCCTATGGTAACACCTATAATTCTTCATGGAGAAATCACCCAAATCTCTCATGGAAGAATCAAGAGAGACCTCAACAAGGTTTCAATAATAATGGTGGAAGAAATAGGTTTAACAATGGCAAACCTTTTCCATCATCTTCTCAGCAACAGACAGAGAACCCTAAGCAGAACCCCTCTGACATAGCAACCATGGTCTCTGATCTAATTAAAACCACTCAAAGTTTCATGAATGAGACAAGGTCCTCCATTAGAAATTTGGAGGCACAAGTGGGACAGCTGAGCAAGAAAGTTACTGAACTCCCTCCAAGTACTCTCCCAAGCAACACAGAAGAAAATCCAAAAGGAGAGTGCAAAGCCATAAACATGGCCGAATTTGGAGAGGATGGAGAGGAAGTGGACGCCACTGAGGAAGGCTTCAATGGGCGTGCACTGACCTCCACTGAGTTCCCTAATGAGGAACCATGGAAATCTGAGACTCAAAATGAGACCATAGAGATTCCATTGGACTTACTTCTGCCTTTCATGAGCTCTGATGAGTATTCTTCCTCTGAAGAGGATGAGTATGTCACTGAAGAGCAAGTTGCTAAATACCTTGGAGCAATCATGAAGCTAAATGACAAGTTATTTGGAAATGAGACTTGGGAGGATGAACCTCCTTTGCTCACCAAAGAACTGGATGACTTGTCTAGGCAGAAATTACCTCAAAAGAGACAAGACCCTGGGAAGTTTTCCATACCTTGTACCATAGGCACCATGACCTTCAAGAAGGCTCTGTGTGACTTAGGGTCAAGTGTAAACCTCATGCCTCTCTCAGTAATGGAGAAGCTAAGGATCTTTGAGGTACAAGCTGCAAAATCTCACTAGAGATGGCAGACAACTCAAGAAAACAAGCTTATGGACTTGTAGAGAATGATTTGGTTAAGATTGAAGACCATTACATCCCTACTGATTTCATAGTCCTAGAGACTAGGAAATGCATGGATGAAACCATCATCCTTGGCAGACCTTTCCTAGCCACAGCAAAGGCTGTGATTGATGTTGATAGAGGTGAACTGATCATTCAAGTGAATGGAAAATCCTTTGTGTTTAAGGCTCAAGGATATCCCTCTGTCACCATAGAGATGAAGCATGAAGAGCTTCTCTCAAATCAGAGTCAAGAAGAGCCCCCACAGTCAAACTCTAAGTTTGGTGTTGGGAGGCCACAACCAAACTCTAAGTTTGGTGTTGAACCCCCACATTCAAACTCTAAGTTTGGTGTTGGGAGGTTCCAACATTGCTCTGAGTATCCGTGAGGCTCCATGAGAGCCCTCTGTCAAGCTACTGACATTAAAGAAGCGCTTGTTGGGAGGCAACCCAATATTATATTTTACATATTTTCTTTTGTTATTTTATTTTATTTTGTAGGTTAATGATCATAAGAAGTCACAAAATTAATTGAAAAAGCAAAAACAGAATGAAAAACAGGAAGAAAAACAGCACACCCTAGAGGAAGATGCTGCTGGTGTTCAAACGCCAGTAAGCCTAGCAGTTGGGCGTTTAACGCCCAGTCTGGCACCATTCTGGGCGTTTAACGCCAGAAAGGGGCACCAGACTGGCGTTAAACGCCAGAAAAGGGCAAGAACCTGGCGTTAAACGCCAGGAATGGGCATCAGCCCGGCATTTAACGCCAGCAATGGCTCAAAACGTGAATTTTGATGCCATTTGGTGTAGGGATGACTTTTCCTTGACACCACAAGATCTGTGGACCCCACAGGACCCTACCACCACTCTCTCTCTTCTTCCCCCATTCACCAATCACCTCAACACCTCTTCCCCAAAAAAACCTTCACCTATCAAATCCCATCTTTCTCTTCACCACTCACATCCATCCTTCATAAAACCCCACCAACCTCACCCTTCAAATTCAAACCACTTTCCCTCCCAAACCCACCCATAATGGCCGAACCTCATCTCCCCTCTCTCCTATATAAACCCTTCTTAACCCCTTCATTTTCACACAACCTAAACAACACTTCTCCCCCTCTTTGGCCGAATACACCACCATCTCTCTCTTCCTCATTTCTTCTTCTTCTACTCTCTTCTTTCTTCTTTTGCTCGAGGACGAGCAAACATTTTAAGTTTGGTGTGGTAAAAGCGTTGCTTTTTCGTTTTTCCATAACCATTATGGCATCCAAGGCCGGAGAAACCTCTAGAAAAAGGAAAGGGAAGGCAAAAGCTTCCACCTCCGAGTCATGGGAGATGGATAGATTCATCTCAAGGGTGCATCAAGACCACTTCTATGAAGTTGTGGCCTTGAAGAAGGTGATCCCCGAGGTCCCCTTTTCACTCAAAAAGGGTGAATATCCGGAGATCCGCCATGAGATCCGAAGAAGAGGTTGGGAAGTGCTTACCAACCCCATTCAACAAGTCAGAATCTTGATGGTTCAAGAATTCTATGCCAATGCATGGATCACCAAGAACCGTGATCAAAGTATGAACCCGGATCCAAAGAATTATCTCACAATGGTTCGGGGGAAATACTTGGATTTTAGTCCGGAAAGTGTGAGGGTGGCGTTCAACTTGCCTATGATGCAAGGAGATGAACATCCTTACACAAGAAGGGTCAACTTTGATCAAAGGTTGGACCAAGTCCTCACAATCATATGTGAAGAGGGCGCACAATGGAAGAGAGATTCAAGAGGCAAGCCGGTTCAATTGAGAAGGCATGACCTCAAACCCGTGGCTAGAGGATGGTTGGAGTTTATCCAACGCTCAATCATTCCCACTAGCAACCGGTCCGAAGTTACTTTAGACCGGGCCATCATGATTGGAGAAGAAGTGGAAGTTCATGAGGTCATAGCCCAAGAACTCTACAAGGTGGCGGATAAGTCCTCTACCTTAGCAAGGTTAGCCTTTCCTCACCTCATTTGTCACCTCTGTTATTCAGTTGGAGTTGACATAGAGGGAGACATCACCATTGATGAGGATAAGCCCATTACCAAGAAAAGGATGGAGCACACAAGAGACCACTCTCATCATGAGATCCCTGAGATGCCTCAAGGGATGCACTTTCCTCCACAAAACTATTGGGAGCAACTAAACACCTCCCTAGGAGAATTGAGTTCCAACATGGGACAACTAAGGGTGGAGCACCAAGAACACTCCATTCTCCTCCATGAAATAAGAGAAGATCAAAGAATCATGAGAGAGGAGCAACAAAGGCAAGGAAGAGACATTGAGGAGCTCAAGCACTCCATAGGACCTTCAAGAGGAAGGAAGAGCCGCCATCACTAAGGTGGACCCGTTCCTTGATTTCCTTATTCTTTATTCTTCTGTTTTTCGAATTTTAGTGCTTATGTTTATCCATGTTTGTGTCTTATGATCATTAGTGTCTTAGTGTTTATGCCTTAAAGTTATGAATGTCCTATGAATCCATCACCTTTCTTCAATAAAAACGTGCTTAATTGAAAAGGAAAAGAATTGCATGAATTTTGAATTTTATAACAGTTTAATTATTCTGATGTGGTGGCAACACTTTTTGTTCTCTGAATGTATGCTTGAACAGTGCATATGTCTTTTGAATTTGTGGTTCATGAATGTTGGCTCTTGAAAGAATGATGAAAAAGGAGACATGTTACTGAGGATCTGAAAAATCATAAAAATGATTCTTGAAGCAAGAAAAAGCAGTGAATACAAAAAGAAAGAAAAAAAAAGGGAAAAAGAAGAAGCAAACGAAAAAAAAAAACTGAAAAAAAAAAGAGAAAGAAAAAGAAAGAAATAAAGTTGTGATCCAAGGCAATAAGAGTGTGCTTAAGAACCCTGGACACCTCTAATTGGGGACTTTAGCAAAGCTGAGTCACAATCTGAAAAGGTTCACCCAATTATGTGTCTGTGGCATGTATGTATCCGGTGGTAATACTGGAAGACAGAGTGCTTTGGGCCACAGCCAAGACTCAATAAAGTAGCTGTGTTCAAGAATCATCATACTTAACTAGGAGAATCAATAACACTATCTGGATTCTGAGTTCCTAAAGAAGCCAATCATTCTGAGTTCCAAAGGATAAAGTGAGATGCCAAAACTATTCAGAAGCAAAAAGCTAAAAGCCCCGCTCATCTAATTAATACTGATCTTCATAGATGTTTTTGGAGTTCATTGCATATTCTCTTCTTTTTATCTTATTTGATCTTCAGTTGCTTGGGGACAAGCAACAATTTAAGTTTGGTGTTGTGATGAGCGGATAATTTGTACGCTTTTTTGCATTGTTTTTAGTATGTTTTTGGTAGTTTTAGTTGAGTTCTTAGTATATTTTCATTAGTTTTTAGTTAAAATTCACTTTTCTGGACTTTACTATGAGTTTGTGTGTTTTTCTGTGATTTCAGGTATTTTCTGGCTGAAATTGAGGGATCTGAGCAAAAATCTGATCCAGAGACTCAAATGGACTGCAGATGCTGTTGGATTCTGACCTCCCTGCACTCGAAGTGGATTTTCTGGAGCTACAGAAGCCCAATTGGCGCGCTCTCAACGGCGTTGGAAATTAGACATCCTGGGCTTTCCAGCAATATATGATAATCCATACTTTGCCCAAGATTTGATGGCCCAAACCGGCGTTCAAAGTCACCTTAAGAAATCCCAGCGTTAAACGCTGGAACTGGCACCCAAATGGGAGTTAAACGCCCAAACTGGCATAAAAACTGACGTTTAACTCCAAGAAGAGTCTCTACACGAAATTTCTTCATTGCTCAGCCCAAGCACACACCAAGTGGGCCCGGAAGTGGATTTTTATGTCATTTACTCATTTCTGTAAACCTTAGGCTACTAGTTTTCTATAAGTAGGACCTTTTACTATTGTATTTTCATCTTTTGATCATGTTTTGATGATTGAACCCTCTTTGGGAGGCTGGCCATTCGGCCATGCCTAGACCTTGTTCTTATGTATTTTCAACGGTGGAGTTTCTACACACCATAGATTAAGGTGTGGAGCTCTGCTGTACCTCGAGTATTAATGCAATTACTATTGTTCTTCTATTCAATTCCGCTTGTTCTTTGTCCAAGATATCACTTGTTCTTCAACTTGATGAATGTGATGATCCGTGACACTCATCATCATTCTCACCTATGAACAAGGTGACTGACAACCATTCTTGTTCTACAAGCATTCGA
This sequence comes from Arachis stenosperma, assembly GCF_014773155.1. NCBI lineage: Eukaryota > Viridiplantae > Streptophyta > Magnoliopsida > Fabales > Fabaceae > Arachis > Arachis stenosperma. The sequence continues at coordinate 41,640,107 of NC_080383.1, read as the reverse complement.
GGCCCTAGTGTTTATCTCTTGGATTTCTGATTGCACGATGCATGGTTGATCGCCTGACAACCGAGTGCTCGCCTGACAAACGAGCCAGCCATTCCGTGAGATCAGAGTCTTCGTGGTATAGGCAAGAACTGATGGCGGCATTCAAGAGAATCCGGAAGGTCTAACCTTGTCTGTGGTATTCTGAGTAGGATTCAATGATTGAATGACTGTGACGTGCTTCAAACTCCGAAAGGCGGGGCGTTAGTGACAGACGCAAAAGAATCACTGGATTCTATTTCGGCCTGACCGAGAACCGACAGATGATTAGCCTATGCTGTGACAGAGCATCAGGGACGTATTTTCACTGAGAGGATGGGAGGTAGCCATTGACAACGGTGAAACCCTACACGAGCTTGCCATGGAAAGGAGTAAGAAGGATTGGATGAAGACAGTTGGAAAGCAGAGAGACGGAAGGGAAGGCATCTTCATACGCTTATCTGAAGCTCTCACCAATGATATGCATAAGTATCTCTATCTTTATCTTATTGCTTTATTCGTTTACCACTATACCCATTTGAGTCTGCCTGACTGAGATTTACAAGGTGACCATAGCTTGCTTCATACCACCAATCTCCGTGGGATCGACCCTTACTCGCGTAAGGTTTATTACTTGGACGACCCAGTGCACTTGCTGGTTAGTTGTGCGAAGTTGTGTTTATGCCATGGTATTGAGCACCAAGTCTTTGGAGCCATTACCGGGGATTGTTTATGTTTTGAAAAGTATTGATCACAATTTCGTGCACCAGCGGCCAATCTCCCGTTGAGTTGCTGTACTTCTTTGACACAGGTTGGGCTCTTCATGTTGAGTATGGCCTGACATTTGTCTAGATTTGATTCAATTCCTCTTTGTGTGAGCATGAAACCTAAGAATTTACCCGCTTCTACTGCAAAGGTGCATTTTGCGGGGTTGAGTCGTATGTCATGCTTTCTTATGGTGTCGAATACTTGGGCCAGGTCGGACAATAATGTCTCTTCGCTTTGTATTTTTATTAGCATGTCGTCCACGTAGACTTCCATGATTTTTCTGATGTGATCCGAGAAGACTTTATTCATTAGCCTTTGATAAGTAGCTCCTGCGTTCTTGAGACCGAAAGGCATTACAATGTAGCAGTAGTTTGCTTTCGGTGTTAAGAACGAGGTCTTTTCTTGATCTGGTGGGTACATGGGGATTTGGTTGTACCCCGAGTATGTGTCCATAAACGAGAGATATCTATATCCGGAGGAAGTGTCTACCAGAGCGTCAATACTTGGGAGTGGATATGGATCTTTTGGACAAGCTTTGTTGAGATCGGTGTAATCGGTGCACATTCGCCACTTCCCATTTGATTTTTTCACCAAGACAATGTTGGCTAGCCATAGTGGGTATTTGACTTCTCTTATGAATCCTGCTTCCAGTAGTGCTTGTACTTATTCTTCCACAGCCTGGGATCGCTCTGGCCCAAGTTTTCTTCGTCTCTGCTGTACCGACCGAGATCCTAGGTAGACCGCCAACTTATGACTCATTAGCTTGGGGTCTATTCCTGGCATGTCTGCGGCTTTCCACGCGAAGAGATCAACATTATCTCGTAAGAATTGTATTAGTAATTCTTTTGAATCTTCTCTTAGGATTATGCCGATATTAGTTGTTTTTTCCGACGTATCCCCAATCTGAATCTTCTCTATCGCACCTTTTGGCTGTGGACGAAGCTCTTCTCGTCGTTGGACTCCGCCCAGCTTGATTGTGTGGAACTCTTCTCCCTCGCCTCCGAGGTTTAGGCTTTCATTATAACAGCGACGTGCCATCTTTTGATCTGCTTTTATCGTGGCTATTCCTTTCGTAGTGGGAAATTTCATACATAGATGTGGGGTCGAGACTATTGCGCCAAGTTGGTTGAGTGTTGTCCGACCTATGAGAGCATTGTAAGCTGAACTTACATCGACCACGATGTTGTCTATTTTGAGGGTCCTGGATTGGTTTCCTTTTCTGAAGGTTGTATGTAGTGGTATGTATCCCAATGGTTGAACCGGGGTATCTCCTAGTCCGAACAGACTGTTTGGATATGCTTTAAGTTCTTTTTCTTCTAAGCCGAGTTTATTTAAGGCTATTTTGAATAAGATGTCGGCGGAACTCCCTTGGTCTATTAAGGTGCGGTGTAGATTGGCGTTTGCCAATATGATGGTGATGACCATGGGATCGTCGTGTCCTGAGATGATGCCAGAGGCGTCCTCTTTAGTCAATGTTATTGCCGGGATGTTGAGTGCTTCTTCCTTTCTCTCGACATGATATACTTCTTTGAGATATCTTTTGTGAGATGATTTGGATATCCCTCCTCCTGCGAATCCGCCATGTATCATGTGGACATGCCTCTCTGGCGTCCGAGGTGATCATTCGGTTCGTTCGTTATCTTCATCCCTTCATCTCTTTCTTTGATCATCATCTCGGGTGGCCAGAAATCGATCTAATTTTCCTTCTCTTACCAACTTTTCTATGATATTTTTTAAGTCGAAGCATTCATTTGTAGAGTGTCCTCGGACTCGATGGTATTCACAATATTCCTTCCGGTTTCCTCCTCCCCTTTTGCCTTTGAGTGGTCGTGCTGGGGGGATTTTTTCCGTATGGCAGACTTCTTTGTATATCTCGACCAGGGATGCTCTGAGAGCAGTGTAATTATGGTATTTTTTTTATTTTCTCCCCTTGTCGATCTTCTTTTCTCTTGGATTCCTTGTTTTTGTCTCGATAGGAGGCCCCCGATTTTGAGTTTTCCCCTAACCGAGCGTTTTCTTCCATGTTGATATATTTTTCTGCTCGTTCCTGTACTTTGTCTAAGGAGGTCGGGTACTTTTTTTATATAGACTGGCTAAAAGGTCCCTCTCATAGGCCGTTGATGAGTCCCATGATGGCGGCCTCTGTTGGTAGATTTTGTATGTCCATGCACGTTTTGTTGAATCTCTCCATGTAGTTGCAGAAGCTCTCCCGATCTCCTTGTTTGATCCCTAGTAAGTTGGGGGCGTGTTTGGCCTTATCTTTCTGAATGGAGAATCTGGCTAGGAATTTTTTAGCTAGGTCATCAAAGCTTGAGATGGACTTAGGGGGCAGGTTGTCAAACCATCGGATTGCTGTCTTTGTGAGAGTTGTTGGAAAGGCTTTACAGCGAATAGCATATGGGGCATCGGTGAGGTACATTCTGCTTCTGAAGTTACTGAGGTGATGGTTGGGGTCCGTGGTGCCATCATACAGTGTCATATCTGGGTGTTTGAAGTCTTTTGAAATTTTGGTTTTCATGATTTCCCTGGTGAACGGGTCTTGCTCTTTGCGTGAATTTTCTTCGGGATTGGCCCGAGGGGCTTTTAATTTAAGGTTGGCTTCCAATCGCTGTAGTTTTTCTTCCGATTCTCGACGTCGCCGCACCTCTCTTTGTAGATCTTTTCCAATTTCCCGTTGTTGTTGGGTTTCTTTTTCAAATTGTTTTAGGCGGTCTAGGAGCGCTTCTATTGTCCCCGAATTTGGTAAGTCTTTGTCCTTATTGGTTTCTGGGGTATCTTGCAGCGTGACATCTGCATTTTTGTGCGGTGTTCTATTTTCCAGATCTGAATCATGGTCGTTGTCATGGTCGTCTGCCATGGTGATGGGATGACTTTCAGGTCCCCGGCAACGGCGCCAATGTTCCGGGGGTTACCTGAAATTGTAGGTCGATCTCGGACGAGATCTTCTGTACTGGTCAGAGCTGTTGCGTCCGACTTGTTGATGGTGGCTGGAGCCACCGTGTCCGACTGGTTGGACTAGGTGGTGGTGCTGATCCTTCGTCCTCGGAGGGTGGGGGTACCTGCAAGGGACTCCGATGCTTAAGTTAGCAAGGGTATTAAGCAGGTATTGAGTAGAATTAGAGTATGAGTTATACCTGGGTGCGCCAGTGTATTTATAATGGTGAGATGTGACCTTCTGTGGATAAGATAAGTTAGTTATCTTATTTTATCTTTATCTTATCTTCAGGTGAGGTCATCTTATCTTCAAGGGAACTGCCCTTCTCCCTGTAGGCTTGGGCTGCCCTTGGATTTGGGACGTGTTCCTCTATTTGGGCCCTTTGTTTGGGCTTTCCTGTGACTTGGCCGAGCTCTTTGAGAAGAGGTCGGGTTGTCCTGACCTAAAGAGGTCGGTCGCTTTGTCTGTTGAACATCCCAGGTCCGACAGCTCGACCCAGGGTATGAACAAGCCCCTTCCTCCACACCTCAAGTATGCATACCTTGAGTACAAATAGAAGTTTCCAGTTATCATTGCAAGGGAGCTAACTTCCCAACAAGAGGCACAACTGCTTAGTGTTTTGAGGACGCATAAGAAAGCAATTGGATGGAGTTTGGCAAATATAGTAGGCATCAGCCCTCGAGTTTGTGAGCATAGAATATTCTTAGAAGAAGGAGCCAAACCTATCCGTCAACCTCAGAGAAGATTGAATCCCACCATCTTATAAGTTGTCAAGAAGGAAGTTACCAGACTACTTGAAGCAGATATCATTTATCCCATTTCAGATAGCGAATGGGTCAGCCTAGTACAAGTGGTGCCCAAGAAGTCTGGAGTCACAACAATAAGGAATGAGCAAAGAGAACTTCTGACAACCAGAGTGCAGAATGCATGGAGAGTTTGCATTGACTACAGGCGTCTCAACCAAGCCACTCGCAAGGATCATTATCCCTTGTCATTCATTAATCAGATTCTTGATCGCCTGTCAGGTAAATCTTATTACTGCTTTTTAGATGTTTATACATGTTATTTTCAAATCCATATAGCTCTTGAAGATCAGGAAAAGACTACTTTTACATGTCCTTTTGGGACTTATGCTTATAAAAGAATGCCCTTTGGCTTGTGCAATGCACCAGCTACTTTCCAAAGGTGTATGATGAGTCTTTTCTCTGATCTCATTGAGACTTGTATGGAAGTTTTTATGGATGACTTTAGCATTTATGGTGATTCATTTAACCTTTGCTTGGATAATTTATCTAAAGTATTGGACAGGTGTGTTAGTTCAAACCTTGTTTTAATTTTTGAAAAGTGTCATTTTTTGGTAAAAGAATGTATTGTTCTAGGACATATTGTTTCTGATACTGGTATCTCTATAGACCCAACAAAGGTGGATGTTATTTCTAGTTTACCTTATCCCTCCTCTGTGAGGGAAGTCCATTTGTTCTTTGGCCATGCAGGTTTTTACAGGAGATTCATTAAGGACTTCAGTAAGGTAGCACTACCCTTATCCAGACTACTGCAGAAAGACATTGAGTTCGAGTTCAGTGAGGATTGCAAACAAGCGTTTGATAAGCTAAAGACCGCCTTGACTCAAGCTCTGATTGTGAGGGGACCAGACTGGAGTCAACCATTTGAAATCATGTGTGATGCCTCCAATCATGCAATAGGAGCAGCACTGGCTCAACATGAAGGTAACGACCCTTTTGTAATTGCTTATGCATCTAAGACTTTAGATGCTGCTCAATCTAATTACACTACTACTGAGAAAGAGCTTCTAGCTATTATTTTTGCTCTGGATAAATTTCGAGCCTATTTACTTGGTACTAAGGTAGTAGTGTACTCAGACCATGCAACTCTAAAATATTTATTAGCTAAAAGGAAGTCTAAACCAAGGCTAATACGTTGGATGCTACTGCTGCAAGAATTTGATCTGGAAATTAAAGATAGGAGTGGTAACCAGAATTTAGTGGCTGACCACTTGAGTTACCTTGAGCACATTAAATATGACTCCATTCCTATCAATGATAATTTTCCATTTGATAGCTTACAGGCAGTATCTGATGTAGCCCCTTGGTATGCACCTGTAGCTAATTATCTAGTTAGCCATACTTTTCCTCCCGATTTCACTAAGTATTAGAGAGACAAGCTAAAAAGCGAGTCTAAATACTATGTAAGGGATGACCCATATCTATGGAGTTGTGGTGCTGACCAGTAATTAGATGGTGTGTATCTCAATCTGAATTCCAGTCTATTTTAGAGGCCTGCCACTCATCTGAGAGTGGAGGACATTTTGGCCCTCAACGAACTGCTAGAAAAGTTTTAGACTGTGGATTCTGGTGGCCTACTCTTTTTAAAGATGCTGTTGATCTTTGTAAATCTTATTCTCCATGCCAAGGGTTTGGTAATATATCCCAGAGGGATGAAATGCCTCAACAAATTATGCTTTTCTGTGAAATTTTTTATGTTTGGGGCATTGACTTCATGGGTCCATTTCCAAATTCTAACGACCACATTTATATACTGTTAGCTGTAGATTATGTTTCTAAATGGGTGGAAGAAATTCCTACCCGTACTGATGATGCTAACACCGTTGTTTCCTTTGTTAGAAATCATATTATTTGTCGCTTTGGATCACCACGAGCAATCGTGAGCGATCAAGGCACTCACTTTTGTAACAGGAGACTAACAGGTTTACTGAAGAGGCACGAGATCATTCATAAAGTATCAACCGCCTATCACCCCAGACTAATGGGCAAGCAGAGGTGTCTAACAGAGAGATAAAGTGCATACTGCAAAAGATAGTCAAGCCTCATAGGAAGGACTGGAGCACCAGGCTCCAAGACGCGCTTTGGGCATATCGGACAGCATACAAGACACCGATTGGGATGAGTCTTTTTGGCTTGGTTTATGGAAAGGCCTGTCATCTTCCAGTTGAGTTAGAACACAAGGCCTTCTGGGTGGTAAAGGAATGCAACATGGACTATGAGAGAGCTGGAGCTGAACGGAAGTTGCAATTGTAAGAATTAGAGAGCCTTCGCCTTGAAGCTTATGAAAACTCCAGGCTGTATAAAGAGAAGGTGAAGGCTGTGCATGACAAGAGCATCAAGAGAAGAGAATTCTAACCGGGGGACTTAGTCCTACTTTACAACTCCAGAATGCGACTCATGCCAGGCAAGCTGAGATCTAGATGGGATGGTCCGTATCGAGTAGAGAAGGTGGAACCATACGGAGTCTTTCACTTGAGCCATCCTTCAAGCTCTGAACTTATCAAGGTCAATAGACATCGCTTGAAGTTATTCCATGGTGAAAAGATGGTGAAGAACCAGGAACTAGAGATCTTCCTCTTGGAAGATCCGCCCACAGCAGAAGACTGAGCTAGTGGAGCGTCCAACTTAAGGACGTTAAAGCAAAGTGCTGGGTGGGAGACAACCCACCATGGTATGATCGTTCCTTCCCCTTCTCCTTACCTTCCCTCATCAATAACTCTTCTCAATACTTATGCCTATCTTTTGCATCTCATCCGCATACTGCATATTGCATATTTTTACTTTTAAGAAAAAAAATGGGTTACGGCATGCGACGTGCCAGCATTGCTGACGCGCTCGCGTCGTTGTACATTCGCATTATTAAAAAAAAGAGACAGAGAGTTGCGCCAGAATGTGGCTGGAGGTGTGCCCCTGGCACCATTTGATCCACGCATCTGCGTAGACGACGCAATCGCGTCATTCGTAACATGGCCTCCCCACGCGTCAGCGTCACCCACGCGAACGCGTGGCTCTCCAATTCGACGTAAAAAAGTGTATGGCAGTGAGTTGTGCTGGAGCTAGGCTGCACTTGTGCTAGTCGCACATACCCAGCCACGCGAACTCGTGCCCCACGCATCCGCGCCGTTTCCTCAAACTAGCCATCCACGTGATCGCGTCAACCACGCGACCGCGTCACTCTGAAATTTGGCAAAGACATAAATTGAACAGAGCTATGCGAGCACGAAGCTTCCATCGCGCCACTAGCGCAAATCATGTCACGCGTCCGCATGATCGATGCGTCCGCGTCATTTCATTTAAGGGATTTCCACGCGACCGCGTGCCCCACGCATCCGCGTCACTTTCGCCGCCCAACTCATTCAAATCTGCCAGATTATCTTTTCTTTTCTCATCTCATTCCTATTTTATTTTCCCCCCTTCTTTCTCCCTTTCTCTTTCTTTCTCCCTTCTACTCCCTCTTTTCCACCACCATTATCAAGGTTATTCTTTTATTCTCCCCTCCATACTTTTTCTTTCCCCTTCTTATTTTCATGTTTTCTTTTTCTTTCTCTTCTACTTTCTCTATCCATGTTTTCTTTTTCTTTTCTTCTTCCTTCTATTGGTGTTAGAAATTTATTTGGGTCATTATTCTTATATGTTTCTTGTAAATTGTTTAGAATTTGTTTAACAATTATATATTTTTTTATAGGGTTACTTGCATGTTCAAAATTAATTTTTCCATACCTTATTTAACATGCATGCTATGTGTTTGTGAAAACGCCCATATGCCATTTTGCACTATTTTTTTTAGATTTCTTTCAACCTACAACTATAAATGCTTGCTTTTCACAAAACCCTTTTTATATTTATTAATTAAATATAATTGATATTACAAGCATATTGTTAGTTGGAATGACTTGGTAATCTTACTTGGACATTGAATGCTTGATCTATGCTACTCATGCCCTTGTCGGCATGCCAATAAACACCTGGCGTTTAACTGTCATCACATGCACTTGTTTTATTTCCATTGTTGATTTGCCACATGTAGTCATGACCATGTGTTCACATCATTATCCTTTCATGTGCATTGATTACCACCTTTCCCATTCTTTTCCTTGCTATAACCCTTGAAATATTCATGTCTTTACTCGTTTCCTTTCAGGATGGCCACCAAGAAAGGCAAGGAGAAAGCTACCCCTAAATCCACAGTAAGAAAAGGAACAAAAAGAGAATTAGTGGCAGAGCCTTCTTCAACTGCAGTTAAGCCCTCAACAAAAAGAATTAAAAGGATTATAAAGGTCGATGAAAAGGAAAAAGCATTCCCAGCAAAGGACACTGCACGATTTCCCAATCGCTACTGTGAGCATATATTCCCCATTCTGGAAGCTCAGAATTACAACAATGAACACCTTCTTATCCTTCCACCTCGTATTGCCACATTTATTGAGCCACAAATTGCACAAAGACATTGGGGATTCCTACAGAGACAGCCACGACAGGTTAATCTTTCTTGGGTAGTTGAGTTTTACTCCAACTTCCACCTGACGACCCTGCAATCTGTTTATGTCCGTCAGAAGCAAATCCCCATTACAGAAGAAGCCATTCAGCGAGCCTTAGATCTTCCCCCTGCTCCGGAAGGACTGGACGCTTTTCAAGAAGCCACACTCAAGCACCAGGCGTACAAATTTGACTGGGACGTTGTTCTCAGAGTTATCGCACAACCTGGCAGCAAATGGATCTTCGGATACCATCGTTTCCGTCCTAAGGGAATCTCGGCTTCCGCACTCACCTTAGAGGCTCACGTATGGGCACATATTATGTCCCATTACATCTTTCCAAGCACTTATGAGTCCTCCTTCACTGCAGACATGGCCGTTCTACTATGGTGCATCCTCACAGACCAGCCTCTAAATCTACCAAGCCACATTCGGAATGCTATGGGACACGTGCAAATCGCGGGCAACCTTCCTTTCCCCGCCTTGGTCTCAGATCTTGTCTCAGCAGCCGGAGTCTCTTACAGAGCTGGGAACACCAAAGCCATACTTCCACGGGATGATCAGTACGTCCCTAACGGGAGATATCTCAAGCCACCACTTTCAAATACCTCAAAGAGCTACTCACAGGCAACCACAGACCTGACGAGGACCCAGGCACTCCGGACTCCACTTCCTTTACCAGCACAGGGAGCCATGACGGTCCCGACTGTGGAGATACTGCCACCAGCCCACCCTTGTTCCTGACAAATGGCACCGAGGACGGTGCAAAGCCTTAAGTGTGGGGAAGTCGGTCAGTACCTGACTTCCGGAGGTAATTCTTTTCCCCTAACACCAACTTTTTTTTCTTTAGAATAGGATAGATTGCATATTAGTAGGTTAATTGCCGCATGTTCTACCTGATTGAAAAGACAATAAGTTTCTTTTAAGACCATATATTTTTCAAAAATTTCACTAATTTAAATCAAAACATTTATGTTAAATTTGTTTGAAGTTGAAATTGGAATAGGATTTTTGAGTTAAAAGAACACACAACCTGTGAGACTTTGAGCCTAAATACATGGTTACACTATTTAACCATAAACATTTTTTTCTCATGTGTTTACTTTTCTATGATTGTAATATGAATTTTGTTTTATCCTATATGTCCAATATTAATGTGTTATGTGCATGCATATGATTGAGGCCATTGTTTGTTTAGCTCACATATCCCAAATAAGCCAACCCTTTTAATTACCTTTGTTAACCACTTTGAGCCATTTTTAAGCCCATTTGTTCTATATTTTACCACATTACTAGCCTTAAGCGGAAAACAATTGAAAATTCCAATTGAATCTTTGGTTAGCTTAAGATAGAATTTGTGTGTTAACTGAGTATGGGAAAATTGTGGGAATAAAGGGTAATAGAAAATATGTCATAATAGAATAAAGGGAATTTGGGTACCTATTCATGTGAAACCATAAAAGAAAAAATTACAAATCTATGTGCATTGATAAGCTATACAAAAAAAATTATTAAAAATTTTATTTTAGTGAATAAGGGGATAAAAATCACCCCAATGATAAGTCAGAGTTTAATAATCAATGCACATGTGATATAAAATTAAAACAAAGGTTGATGCATGAGTATGGAATGTGAAAAGGAGATTTTGGGTAGCTAAGATGAATGTTGAAATTATATAGAGTATATGTATGTTAGGTAAGAGCTTAGGTTAATTAAAGATTCAATGTATGAGCTCACTTAGCCATATGTATACCCTCACCTTACCTTAGCCCCATTACAACCATGAAAAGACCTCATGATGTTTGCATGGGCACTTTAAAATTGTTGATTGATTAGGTGAAAAACAAAATTTTTGAAAGCATTATTAGAGAAAGATAGAGTGATTACCCAATATACTAGAGATGATTAGAGTGCACACGTACCAACAGTAAGGGTTCAATGCTCAGTCCTGTACTCCCTACTTTCACGAGCTATCTTCTTACAAATTTATCTGCTTTTACAATATGAATTGAATTAGTGAAATCTGCCCCATGTTTTGACTTAGAGAACTTATCTATTTTTTAATCATGTAGACTGATGAGCGGATAATTTATACGCTTTTTGGCATTGTTTTTAGTATGTTTTTAGTCTATTTTAGTTAGTTTTTATTATATTTTTATTAGTTTTTAGTTAAAATTCACTTTTTTAGACTTTACTATGAGTTTGTATGTTTTTCTGTGATTTCTGGTATTTTCTGGCTGAAATTGAGGGACTTGAGCAAAAATCTGATTCATAGGCTGAAAAGGACTGCAGATGCTGTTGGATTCTGACCTCCCTGCACTCGAAGTGGATTTTCTGGAGCTACAGAAGCCCAATTGGTGCGCTCTCAACTGCGTTGGAAAGTAGACATCCTGGGCTTTCCAGCAATGTATAATAGTTCATACTTTTCCCTAGATTTGATAGCCCAAACCGGCGTTCCAAATCATCTCAAAACTGCCCGGCGTTAAATGCCGGAACTGGCACAAGAATGGGAGTTAAATGCCCAAACTGGCACAAAAGCTGGCGTTTAACTCCAAGAAAAGTCTCTACACATGAAAGCTTCAATGCTCAGCCCAAGCACACACCAAGTGGGCCCGGAAGTGTATTTTTATGTCATTTACTCATTTCTGTAAATCCTAGGCTACTAGTTCTCTACAAATAGAACCTTTTGCTATTGTATTAAGAGTCTTTCGATCTTTAGATCTTTTGATCATGTTTTTATGATTGAACCCTGATGAGCGGATATTTTGTACGCTTTTTGGGGGTAATTTCATGTAGATTTTAGCATGTTTCAATTAGTTTTTAGTTAAATATTATTAGTTTTTAAGCAAAAATCATATTTCTGGACTTTACTATGAGTGTGTGTATTTTTCTGTGATTTCAGGTATTTTCTGGCTGAAATTGAGGGAACTGAGCAAAAATCTGACTTAGGCTGAAAAAGGACTGCTGATGCTGTTGGATCCTGACCTCCCTGCACTCGAAATGGATTTTCTGGAGCTACAGGAGTCCAATTGGCGCGCTCTCAACGGCGTTGGAAAGTAGACATCCAGGGCTTTCCAGCAATATATAATAGTCCATACTTTGCGTGAGGATAGACGACGTAACTTGGCGTTAAACGCCAAGTTCATGCTGCTGTCTGGAGTTAAACGCTAAAAAAACGTCATGATCCGGAGTTGAACGCCCAAAACACGTCAAAACCTGGAGTTTGACGCCAAGAAAGGCCTCCACACGTGGAAAGCATTAGTCTCAGCCCCAGCACACACCAAGTGGGCCCCAGAAGTGGATTTCTGCACCAATTATCTTAGTTTACTCACATTCTGTAAACCTAGGTTACTAGTTTACTGATTAAACAACTTTTAGAGAATTATTCTGTACCTCATGACATTTTTTCAGATCTGAATTACATACTTTGTGACGGCATGAGTCTCTAAACTCCATTGTTGGGGGTGAGGAGCTCTGCAGCGTCTCGATGATTTAATACAATTCCTTTGTTTTCCATTCAAACACGCTTGTTCTTATCTAAGATGTTTATTCGCGCTTAACTGTGGAGAAGGTGATGATCCGTGACACTCATCACCTTCCTCAACCCATGAACGTGTGCCTGACAACCACCTCCGTTCTACATCAGATTGAATGAATATCTCTTAGATTCCCCAACAGAATCTTCGTGGTATAAGCCGGATTGATGGCGGCATTCATGAGAATCCGGAAAGTCTAAACCTTGTCTGTGGTATTCCGAGTAGGATTCCGGGATTGAATGGCTGTGACGTGCTTCAAACTTTAACCTGCTGGGCGTTAGTGACAGACGCAAAGAGGGATTCTATTCCAGTAGGAGCGGGAACCAACCGGTGATTAGCCGTACTGTGACAGAGTGCGTGAGCATAGTTTTCACTGCGAGGATGGGAAGTAGCCATTGACAACGGTGACACCCTACATAGAGCTTGCCATGGATAGACCTTGCGTGTGAGAAGAGGATCTCAAGGAAAAGTAGAAATTCAAAGGACAAAGCATCTCCAAAACTCCAACATGTTTCTCATTACTGCACAACAAGTAACACTGTTATTCCCTTTTATTTTTATAATCAAATCTTGTAATTTCACTTTTTAAATCCTATTGGGCTCCTGACTAAGATTAATAAAATAAATATTAATTGCTTCAAACCAATAATCTCTGTGGATTCGACCCTTACTCACGTAAGGTATTACTTGGACGACCCAGTACACTTGCTGGTTAGTTGAACGGAATTGTGCCCACTCGTACCAAAAAATCCTAAGTTCCACAATTCTACAATAAATACATTAATGCTATATTGATGTGATCACAATTTCGTCCACCAAGTTTTTGGCGCCGTTGCCGGGGATTATTGAGTTTGGACAATTGAAGGCTTATTTTATTTCTTAGATTAGGAATAATTTATTTTATTTTTGTTCTTATTTTTTATAGAGTCATTAAATCAATATTGATAGGATAGTTTCTTTTCAAAAATTTCTTTTCAAAATTTATTATTTTTCTTTTAATTAATTGCTAATTTTCGTGAGTTTAGTGTCTTGTTCTAAGTTTGGTGTTAATTGCATATTTTATATTTTCTCTAAAATTTTCGTGTTTTTGCTCTTGGTTCTTCATTGATCTTCAAGTTGTTCTTGTTTATTTTTCTTGTTAGATCTTGAATTTTTCTTGTTTTGTGTCTTTTCTTGTTTCACTTTTGTTCTTTCTAAAGCATTAATTGGAATATTTAGAACAAGTGTTATATTTAATCCAATTGGGTTTACGCTTTGGAACCTTTTTCAAAAACAATTTTTCTCCATTTAATCTTGTGCCAAACTTTAAGTTTGGTGTTTTCTTGTTAACTTTTCTTTATTTTTCGAAAACTTGTGTTGATTTTCTAAAAATTTTAAGTTTGGTGTTCTTTCTTGTGTTCTTGGTATTCTTGTGAATCTTCAAAGTGTTCTTGAGTTTTTCTTGTGTCTTGATCTTAAAATTTTTAAGTTTGGTGTTCCTTGGTGTTTTCCCTCCAAAAATTTTCGAAAAATAAGGAGCATTAGATCTAAAAATTTTAAGTCTTGTGTCTTTTGTGTGTTTTTCTCTTTCATCATAAAATTCAAAATTCAAAAAATTTTATTTTCTAATTATTTTTAAAACTACTTTTTCGAAAATTTTACATTAAAAATTCAATTTTCAATTTCAAAAATATTTCCACTTTCTTTTATTTATTTCGTTTTTATTTTACTTAAAAAATATATATATATATATATATTTTCACAAAATATTTTCAAAAAAAAAAAAATATTTTTATATATTCCACTTTTATTTATTCCATCACCATATTTCAAACTATAAATTCTCAACTTGTATTCAATCATGGAAGCAAGTAGGAATGAACAGTCCAAGAGGACTCTGGGGTCATATGCTAACCCCACTACTGCTTCATATGGGAGTAGTATCTGTATACCCTCCATTGGAGTTAGTAGCTTTGAGCTGAATCCTCAGCTCATTATCATGGTGCAGCAAAACTGTCAGTACTCTGGTCTTCCACATGAAGAACCTACAGAATTTCTGGCACAATTTCTGCAAATTGCTGATACAGTACATGATAAAGAAGTGGATCAGGATGTCTACAGATTACTACTGTTTCCATTTGCTGTAAAAGATCAAGCTAAGAGGTGGTTAAATAACCAGCCTAAGAACAGCATAAAAACATGGAAACAGCTGTCAGAAAAATTCCTGAATCACTATTTCCCTCCCAAACGAATGACACAGCTAAGGCTAAACATCCAAGGCTTCAAACAAGGAGATAATGAATCCCTTTATGATGCTTGGGAGAGATACAGAGAGATGCTAAGAAAATGCCCCTCTGAAATGTTTTCAGAATGGGTGCAATTAGACATCTTCTACTATGGGCTTACAGAAAAAGCTCAGATTTCTCTAGACCACTCAGCTGGTGGATCTATACATATGAGAAAAACAATTGAAGAAGCTCAAGAGCTCATTGATACAGTTGCCAGAAATCAGCATCTGTATCTGAACAGTGAATCTTCCATGAAAGAAGAAGCTAAAACAGTAACTGCAGAACTCAGTCCGGTGGATCAGGCTAATGAATTCAATCAGCAATTAGATTTTCTAACTCAGCAGCTAGCCGAATTCAAAGAAATATTACAGGAAACAAGAATGGCTAACAGGAACATGGAAGTACAACTAAAGCAGACAGAAAAGCAACTGTCAAAACAAATAACAGAAGAATGCCAAGCAGTTCAATTAAGAAGTGGAAAAACATTAAATACCTCACCTCAAAGTAGCAAGAAGACAGGAAATGAACAAATGGCTACTAAAAATCCCTCTGAGGACAAGCAGAGCCCAGAAAGGGATAAAGCTGGCGCTGAACGCCCAAACCATGCTTATTCCTGGCGTTCAACGCCAGAAACAAGCATGGATCTGGCGTTGAACGCCCAAAAGGAGCATGGTTCTGGCGTCCAAACGCCAGTAACAAACAAGGAAGTGGCGTTTGACGCCACTCCAGCTCCCACCACTAGCATTCAAATGCCAGTGGGGAATCAGTCACATACAAGTACTGACCTTTCTAAAAAGGCTTCCCAACCCACTTCTGTAGGTAATAAAACTGCAGCAACTAAGGTTGAGGAATACAAAGCCAAAATGCCTTATCCTCAAAAACTCCGCCAAGCGGAACAGGATAAGCAATTTGCCCGCTTTGCAGACTATCTCAGGACTCTTGAAATAAAGATTCCGTTTGCAGAAGCACTTGAGCAAATACCCTCTTATGCTAAGTTCATGAAAGAGATCTTAAGTCATAAGAAGGATTGGAGGGAAACTGAAAAAGTTTACCTCACTGAAGAATGCAGTGCAGTCATTCTGAAAAGCTTACCTGAGAAGCTTAAAGATCCTGGGAGCTTTATGATACCATGCACATTAGAAGGTGTTTGCACCAAGCAAGCTTTATGTGATCTTGGGGCAAGTATCAACTTAATACCTGCATCTACTATCAGAAAGCTTGGTTTAGCTGAAGAAATTAAACCAACCAGGATATGTCTTCAACTTGCTGATGGCTCCATTAAATACCCATCAGGCGTGATTGAAGACATGATTGTCAAAGTTGGGCCATTTGCCTTTCCTACTGACTTTGTGGTGCTGGAAATGGAGGAGCACAAGAGTGCAACTCTCATTCTAGGAAGACCTTTCCTAGCAACTGGCCGAACCCTCATTGATGTCCAAAAAGGGGAAGTAACCTTGAGAGTCAATGAGGAGGAGTTCAAGTTGAATGTTGTTAAAGCCATGCAACATCCAGACACCCCAAATGACTGCATGAGTGTTGATCTTATTGATTCTCTGGTAAGAGAGGTCAATATGGCTGAGAGTCTCGAATCAGAGCTAGAGGACATCTTTAAGGATGTTCAGCCTGATTTGGAGGAATCAGAGAAGATAATAGAACCTCTGAAAATTCATCAAGAAGAGGAGAAACCTCCAAAACCCGAGCTCAAACCATTGCCACCATCCCTGAAATATGCATTTCTGGGAGAAGGTGAAACCTTTCCTGTAATTATAAGCTCTACCTTAGAGCCACAGGAAGAGGAAGCACTAATTCAAGTGCTAAGGACGCACAAGACAGCTCTTGGGTGGTCCATTAGTGATCTTAAGGGCATTAGCCCAGCCAGATGCATGCACAAAATCTTGCTGGAGGATGACGCCAAGCCAGTGGTTCAACCACAAAGGCGGCTGAACCCAGCTATGAAAGAAGTGGTGCAAAAAGAGGTCACTAAATTACTAGAGGCTGGGATTATTTATCCTATTTCTGACAGCCCCTGGGTGAGCCCTGTTCAAGTTGTCCCTAAGAAGGGTGGCATGACAGTGGTTCATAATGAAAAAAATGAACTGGTTCCTACAAGGACAGTTACAGGGTGGCGTATGTGCATTGATTACAGAAGACTCAATACAGCCACTAGAAAGGATCATTTTCCTTTACCATTCATAGACCAGATGCTAGAAAGACTAGCAGGTCATGAATACTACTGCTTCCTGGATGGATATTCAGGTTATAATCAAATTGCAGTAGATCCCCAGGATCAGGAGAAAACGGCCTTCACATGTCCATCTGGAGTATTTGCATACAGAAGGATGCCATTTGGCCTGTGCAATGCACCTGCAACCTTTCAGAGGTGCATGCTCTCAATTTTCTCTGATATGGTGGAAAAATTTCTGGAAGTCTTCATGGATGACTTTTCAGTATTTGGAGACTCATTCAGCTCCTGCCTTAACCATTTAGCACTTGTTCTGAAAAGATGCCAAGAGACTAACCTGGTTTTAAACTGGGAAAAATGTCACTTTATGGTGACTGAAGGAATTGTCCTTGGGCACAAAATTTCGAACAAGGGGATAGAGGTGGACCAAGCTAAAGTAGAAGTAATTGAAAAATTACCACCACCTGCTAATGTTAAGGCAATCAGAAGTTTTCTGGGACATGCAGGGTTCTATAGAAGGTTTATAAAGGATTTTTCAAAAATCGCCAAACCTCTGAGCAACCTGCTAGCTGCAGACACGCCATTTATCTTTGATGAGGAGTGTCTGCAGGCATTTGAAACTCTGAAAGCTAAATTGGTTACAGCACCAATCATCTCTGCACCAGACTGGACATTACCATTTGAACTAATGTGTGATGCCAGTGACCATGCCATTGGTGCAGTGTTGGGGCAAAGGCATGACAAGCTTCTACATGTCATTTACTATGCCAGCCGTGTGCTAAATGATGCACAGAAGAATTACACAACCACAGAAAAAGAGCTACTTGCAGTGGTTTACGCCATTGACAAATTCAGATCCTACTTAGTAGGATCAAAAGTGATTGTGTACACTGATCATGCTGCTCTTAAATATCTACTCACAAAGCAAGATTCAAAACCCAGACTCATCAGATGGGTGCTGCTTCTGCAAGAGTTTGATATAGAAATAAGAGACAGAAAAGGGACAGAAAATCAAGTAGCAGATCACCTATCCCGAATAGAACCAGTGGAAGGGGCGCCCCTCCCTCTCACTGAAATTTCTGAAACCTTTCCGGATGAGCAATTACTAGCCGTCCAGGAAGTGCCATGGTTTGCAGACATTGCAAACTACAAGGCAGTGAGATTCATACCCAAGGAGTACAGTAAGGTGCAATCAAAGAAATTAATCACAGATGCAAAATACTATCTTTGGGATGAACCATATCTCTTTAAGAGATGTGCAGACGGAGTAATCCGTAGATGTGTGCCTAAAGAAGAAGCACAGAAGATCCTCTGGCATTGCCATGGATCACAGTATGGAGGACATTTTGGAAGTGAACGAACAGCCACAAGAGTCCTCCAGAGTGGCTTCTACTGGCCTACTCTCTATAAAGATTCCCGAGCATTTGTGCTTAACTGTGATAGTTGCCAGAGATCAGGCAACCTGCCCCACAGTTATGCTATGCCTCAACAAGGAATCTTGGAGATTGAGTTGTTTGATGTATGGGGTATTGACTTCATGGGACCTTTCCCACCATCATACTCAAACACTTATATTCTGGTGGCAGTGGATTATGTATCCAAATGGGTGGAGGCTATTGCAACACCCACCAATGACACTAAAACAGTGTTAAAATTCCTCCAGAAACACATCTTCAGCAGATTTGGTGTCCCTAAAGTGTTAATCAGTGATGGGGGCACTCATTTCTGTAATAAACAGCTTTACTCTGCTCTGGTACGTTATGGAGTCAACCACAGGGTGGCTACTCCATATCATCCACAAACTAATGGGCAAGCTGAAGTCTCAAATAGAGAACTCAAAAGAATCCTGGAACGGACTGTAATTAACCGTAGAAAGGATTGGGCAAGAAGCTTGGATGATGCTCTGTGGGCATACAGAACAGCATTTAAGACCCTATAGGGACCTCTCCATACCAGCTTGTGTATGGAAAGGCGTGTCACTTGCCAGTGGAACTGGAACACAAGGCCTACTGGGCAACCAGATTCCTGAACCTTGATGCCAAGTTAGCTGGAGAAAGACGATTGCTCCAGCTAAATGAGCTAGAGGAATTTAGACTCAATGCTTTCGAAAATGCAAAGATTTACAAAGAGAAAGCAAAAAGATGGCATGATAAGAAATTGTCATCCAGAGTCTTTGAGCCAGGACAGAAAGTTTTGTTATTTAATTCAAGGCTCAAATTATTCCCCGGGAAATTAAAGTCCCGGTGGAGAGGTCCATATGTCATTACAAACGTATCACCATATGGATACATAGAGCTTCAGGATAATGACTCTAACAAAAAGTTCATTGTTAATGGACAAAGAGTCAAACATTATCTTGAAGGCAATTTTGAGCAAGAATGCTCAAAACTGAGACTTGATTAAAACTCAGTGATAGTCCAGCTAATGACATTAAAGAAGCGCTTGCTGGGAGGCAACCCAGCCATTTACAAAGTTTATTTACTAATTAAATAAATTTTCTTTTTTTACAGGTTTAAGTCCAAGTATCTTCAAAAGGTGAATTAGCAATTGGTTGAAGTCACAGAGTTACAGGGAAATTTGGAAGCTCACTGGCATGAAAAAGCCAGTAAGAAACACTGTGGGCGTTAAACGCCCAACAGAAGCACCCACTGGGCGTTTAACGCCAGTAAGGGTAGCTATCTGGGCGTTAAACGCCAGCAAGGAGCATCTTCTGGGCGTTAAACGCCAGAAAGATGCACCTTCTGGGCGTTTAACGCCAATCTGCTAGCATTCTGGGCGTTTAGAAAAACGCCCAGTAAAGAAGGACTTCCTGGCGTTCAACGCCAGAAAGAAGCACCAAATGGGCGTTGAACGCCCAGGAGAAGCAACTATTGGGCGTTAAACGCCCAACACATGCATCATGTGGGCGTTTAACGCCAGGATGGTGGGAGGAGGTACAATTTCGTTTTTCTTTATAATTTTTCCAAATTTTTATGTTTTAATTCATGATTTCTGGCATCAACATGTTTCAAAATGTTATCCTTCAATTCCAAAAATTTTAATCCTAATTTCTAAAATCCCTTTTTCAAAAATATCAAATATATCTTAATTCATAAGCCCAAATCTTTTTCCAATCTAAATCTTTTTCAAATCTTTTTCAAACTCATCTTATCTTTTTATGAAAATGCCTTCCTTCTACTCCTCTCCTTTCCTTTCTTTTGCTTGAGGACAAGCAAACCTCTAAGTTTGGTGTGATTTGCCATGATCACTGAGCTAAAACTCATTAAGATCATGGCACCTAAGAGAACAGGAAGAGCAAGGATGTGAACTTAAGGGAGCTGAAGTGTCAGAAATTAATTCTTGAAGGCACCCCACAGACTAGAGGAACATCCACTTCCCAAAATACAGGTTGTTAAGTTCTAATTCCAGCTTTAACTCTGTGATAGTATTATTTCAGAAATCTACCTTAGGAGATATATAGTAGTAGTAGTAATTAGTATGTCTATTTTGATTTTATTTCCAATTAAGCTATAGTTTATTTTCTCATCATCATCAGGCATGAATAAAGTAGTAGATTTTATTTTAGAATAAAGAAGTAATCTATATTTTTCGAGTTCTTAATAATAAAATTTATAATTAATTATATGTGGTGGCAATACTTTTTGTTCTCTGAATGAATGCTTGAACAGTGCATAAATTGTATTTGAATTTGATGAATATTGGCTCCTGAAAGGATGAGGAACACGAGAAATATTATTGATGATCTGAAAAATCATGAAATTGATTCTTGAAGCAAGAAAAAGCAGTCAAAATATATATATATATATATATATATATATATATATATATATATATATATATATATATATAATTACAATCAAAAGGAATAAAAGCCAAGCAGCCCTTAAAACCAAAAGGCAAGGGTAAAAGGATCCAAGGCTTTGAGCATCTATGGATAGGAGGGCCCAAGGAAATAAAATCCAGGCCTAAGCGGCTAAATCAAGCTGTCCCTAACCATGTGCTTGTGTCATGAAGGTCCAAGTGAAAAGCTTGAGACTGAGTGGTTAAAGTCGTGATCCAAAGCAAAAGAGTGTGCTTAAGAGCTCTGGACACCACTGACTGGGGACTCTAGCAAAGCTGAGTCACAATCTGAAAAGGTTCACCCAGTTATGTGTCTGTGGCATTTATGTATCCGGTGGTAATACTGGAAAACAAAGTGCTTAGGGCCACAGCCAAGACTCATAAAATAACTGTGTTCAAGAATCAACATACTACACTAGGAGAGTCAATAATACTATCTGACTTCTGAGCTCCTAAGGATGCCAATTATTCTGAAAATTTAAAGATACAGAGGGATGCCAAAACTGTTCAGAGACAAAAAGCTACAAGCCCCGCTCATCTAATAAATCCGAGCCTCATTTAAAACTCAAAAATATTATTACTTCCTAATTTTTGTTAGAACCTATTTTATTCATCTAGTTGCTTGAGGACAAGCAACAGTTTAAGTTTGGTGTTGTGATGAGCGGATATTTTGTACGCTTTTTGGGGGTAATTTCATGTAGATTTTAGCATGTTTCAATTAGTTTTTAGTTAAATATTATTAGTTTTTAAGCAAAAATCATATTTCTGGACTTTATTATGAGTGTGTGTATTTTTCTGTGATTTCAGGTATTTTCTGGCTGAAATTGAGGGAACTGAGCAAAAATCTGACTTAGGCTGAAAAAGGACTGCTGATGCTGTTGGATCCTGATCTCCCTGCACTCGAAATGGATTTTCTGGAGCTACAGGAGTTCAATTGGCGCGCTCTCAACGGCGTTGGAAAGTAGACATCCAGGGCTTTCCAGCAATATATAATAGTCCATACTTTGCGTGAGGATAGACGACGTAACTTGGCGTTAAACGCCAAGTTCATGCTGCTGTCTGGAGTTAAACGCTAAAAAAACGTCATGATCCGGAGTTGAACGCCCAAAACACGTCAAAACCTGGAGTTTGACGCCAAGAAAGGCCTCCACACGTGGAAAGCATTAGTCTCAGCCCCAGCACACACCAAGTGGGCCCCAGAAGTGGATTTCTGCACCAATTATCTTAGTTTACTCATATTCTGTAAACCTAGGTTACTAGTTTACTATTTAAACAACTTTTAGAGAATTATTCTGTACCTCATGACATTTTTTCAGATCTGAATTACATACTTTGTGACGGCATGAGTCTCTAAACTCCATTGTTGGGGGTGAGGAGCTCTGCAGCGTCTCGATGATTTAATACAATTCCTTTGTTTTCCATTCAAACACGCTTGTTCTTATCTAAGATGTTTATTCGCGCTTAACTGTGGAGAAGGTGATGATCCGTGACACTCATCACCTTCCTCAACCCATGACGTGTGCCTGACAACCACCTCCGTTCTACATCAGATTGAATGAATATCTCTTAGATTCCCCAACAGAATCTTCGTGGTATAAGCCGGATTGATGGCGGCATTCATGAGAATCCGGAAAGTCTAAACCTTGTCTGTGGTATTCCGAGTAGGATTCCGGGATTGAATGGCTGTGACGTGCTTCAAACTTTAACCTGCTGGGCGTTAGTGACAGACGCAAAAGAGGGATTCTATTCCAGTAGGAGCGGGAACCAACCGGTGATTAGCCGTACTGTGACAGAGTGCGTGAGCATAGTTTTTCACTGCGAGGATGGGAAGTAGCCATTGACAACGGTGACACCCTACATAGAGCTTGCCATGGATAGACCTTGCGTGTGAGAAGAGGATCTCAAGGAAAAGTAGAAATTCAAAGGACAAAGCATCTCCAAAACTCCAACATGTTTCTCATTACTGCACAACAAGTAACACTGTTATTCCCTTTTATTTTTATAATCAAATCTTGTAATTTCACTTTTTTAAATCCTATTGGGCTCCTGACTAAGATTAATAAAATAAATATTGATTGCTTCAAACCAATAATCTCTGTGGATTCGACCCTTACTCACGTAAGGTATTACTTGGACGACCCAGTACACTTGCTGGTTAGTTGAACGGAATTGTGCCCACTCGTACCAAAAAATCCTAAGTTCCATAATTCTACAATAAATACATTAATGCTATATTGATGTGATCATAATTTCGTCCACCAAACCCTCTTTCGGAGGCTGGCCATTCGGCCATGCCTAGACCTTGTTCTTATGTATTTTCAACGGTGGAGTTTCTACACACCATAGAATAAGGTGTGGAGCTCTGCTGTACCTCGAGTATTAATGCAATTACTATTGTTCTTCTATTCAATTTAGCTTATTCTTGTTCTAAGATACTCATTCGCACCCAAGAGCATGATGAATGTGAATATTATGTGACGCTCATCATCATTCTTACCTATGAACGCGTGCCTAACAACCACTCCCGTTCTACAAGCAAACAAGGCTTGAATGTTTATCTCTTGGATTCCTTAATCAGAATCTTCGTGGTATAAGCTAGAATTGATGGCGGCATTCAAGAGAATCCGGAAGGTCTAAACCTTGTCTGTGGTATTCTGAGTAGGATTCAATGATTGAATGACTGTGACGAGCTTCAAACTCCTGAAGGCTGGGCGTTAGTGACAGACGCAAAAGAATCACTGGATTCTATTCCAACCTGATTGAGAACCGACAGATGATTAGCCGTGCTGTGACAGAGCGCGTTGAACATTTTCACTGAGAGGACGGGACTGTAGCCACTGACAACGGTGATGCCCAACATACAGCTTGCCATGGAAAGGAGTAAGAAGGATTGGATGAAGACAGTAGGAAAGCAGAGAGACGGAAGGGACAAAGCATCTCCATACGCTTATCTGAAATTCTCGCCAATGAATTACATAAGTATCTCTATCTTTATTTTATGCTTTATTCATAAATCATCTATAACCATTTGAATTTGCCTGGCTGAGATTTACAAGATGACCATAGCTTGCTTCATACCAAAAATCTCCGTGGGATCAACCCTTACTCGCATAAGGTTTATTACTTGGATGACCCAGTGCACTTGCTGGTTAGTTGTGCGAAGTTGTGAAATTATGTTTAGACCATGGTATTGAGCACCAAGTTTTTGGAGCCATTACCGGGGACTGTTTGAGTTGTGAAAAGTAGAGATCACAATTTCGTGCACCAAGTTTTTGGCGCCGTTGCCGGGGATTGTTGAGTTTGGACAACTGATGGTTCATCTTGTTGCTTAGATTAGGTATTTTTCTTCAGAATTTTTAAGAATGAATTCTAGTGTTTCAAGGTGATGTTCTTATCATCACCAAAGCTGATTGATTCTCATCAATTTAGCTATTGAATGTAATGTCCTGCTGAAGCTTGGCTAGCCATGTCTAATTTCTTTAGACTAAAGCTTTAGACTAACATTGCATGATTCCTGGAATTCTTATTAAAAATTTTGAATCTCTTTATTTTCTTTCAATTTTTGAAAAAAATCCAAAAAAAAAATTACAAAATCATAAAAACCAAAAATATTTTCTATTTCTTGTTAAGTCTAGAGTCTCATTTTAAGTTTGGTGTCAATTGCATGTTTTTATTCTTCTTGCATTCATTCATGTGTCTTAATTGATCTTCAAGTTGTTCTTGATGATTTTCTTGCTCTGATCTTTAAATTCTCTTGACTTGAGTGTTTTGTTGTTTCTCATATGCATTCTCAATTTGTTAGTGTCAGTAGTATACAAACTTCTAAGTTTGGTGTCTTGCATGCATTGTTTATTTGATTTTAGTTACATTTTGATTATTCCTCATTATTAAAAACCCAAAAAAAATATTTTACTTTGTGTTTTTTCAAGTCAATAATACAGAGAATTGAAGATTCAGAACATTCAGCAGAGGAATTACACAGAAAAAGCTGGGCGTTCAAAACGCCCAGTGAAGAAGGAAAACTGGCGTTTAAACGCCAGCCAGGGTGCTTGGCTGGGCGTTTAACGCCCAAAAGGGTAGAGCTTTGGGCGTTAAACGCCAGAATGGACACCATTCTGGGCGTTTAACGCCAGGATGGTGATGAGCGGATAATTTATACGCTTTTTGGCATTGTTTTTATATAGTTTTTAGTAAGTTTGAGCTACTTTTAGGGATGTTTTCCTTAGTTTTTATGTTAACTTCACATTTCTGGACTTTACTATGAGTTTGTGTGTGTTTTCTGTGATTTCAGGTAAATTCTGACTGAAATTGAGGGATTTGAGCAAAACTCTGTAAAAGGCTGACAAAAGGACTGCTGATGCTGTTGGATTCTGACCTCCCTGCACTCGAAATGGATTTTCTGGAGCTACAGAACTCCAATTGGCGCGCTCTCAACGGCGTTGGAAAGTAGACATCCAGGGCTTTCCAGCAATATATAATAGTCCATACTTTATTCGAAGAATGACGACGCAACTTGGCGTTGAACGCCAAGTACACACTCCTTTCTGGAGTTAAACGCCAGAAAAACATCATAATCCGGAGTTGAACGCCCAAAGCACATCATAACTCGAAATTCAACTCCAAGAGAAGCCTCAGCTCGTGGATAGATCAAGCTTAGCCCAAGCACACACCAAGTGGGCCCCGGAAGTGGATTTATGCATCAATTACTTACTCATGTAAACCCTAGTAGCTAGTCTAGTATATATAGGACATTCATCTATTGTATTAGACATCTTTGGTCTCAGTTTTGTTTTATTCTTCATCTTAGGAGATCATTGATCACGTTTAGGGGGGCTGGCCATTCGGCCATGCCTGGACCTCTTTCACTTATGTATTTTCAACGGTGGAGTTTCTGCACACCATAGATTAAGGGTGTGGAGCTCTGCTGTACCTCAAAGATTAATGAAGTTCTAGTTTCTTTTATTCAAACCTCTATCTTATTCTTATTCCAAGATATTCATTCGTACTCAAGAACATGATGAATGATGATGAGTTAGATAACCCTCATTATTATTCTCACTGATGAACGCGCGTGATTGACAACCACTTCCGTTCTACATGCAACAGAGCTTGAATGTGTATCTCTTAGATTCCCCAACAGAATCTTCGTGGTATAAGCTAGATAGATGGCGGCATTTATCTGGATCCGGAAAGTCCAACCTTGTCTGTGGTGTTCCGAGTAGGATCCTGGGAATCCGGAAAGTCTCACCTTGTCTGTGGTATTCCGAGTAGGATTCCGTTCATGAATGACTGTGACGTGCTTCAAACCTGTAACCTGCTGGGCGTTAGTGACAAACGCAAAAGAGGGATTCTATTCCAGTAGGGGAGGGAACCAACCGGTGATTGGCCGTACTGTGACAGAGTGCGTGAGCATTAGCTTTCACTGCGAGGATGGGATGTAGTTATCAACCATGGGTGATGCCTCCAGACTGGTTAGCTGTGCGAGTGACAGCCGCATAGGATATTTCCCGTGAGGATGAAAGTAGCCACAGTTGATGGTGAACCCCTATACAAAGCTTGCCATGGAAAGGAGTAAGAAGGATTGAGTAGAAGCAATGGATAGCAGGCGTCCGAGAGCTCTACAGCATCTCCATTCCGCTTATCTGAAATTCCTACCAATGAATCTGCATAAGTATTTCTATCCCTTTTATTATTCCTTTTTATTTAACAATCCAATTATCACTATTACCTTTTTAATCTGCCTAACTGAGATTTGCAAGGTGACCATAGCTTGCTTCATACCAACAATCTCTGTGGATTCGACCCTTACTCACGTAAGGTTATTACTTGGATGACCCAGTACACTTGCTGGTTAGTTGAACGGAGTTGTGAAAATAAACAGTGCCCTAAGAGTAAAATCATACAAGACCAAAAAGTCAAATCAAATAATAGTGATCACAATTTCGTCCACCAAGTTTTTGGCGCCGTTGCCGGGAATTGTTCGAGTATGGACAACTGACAGTTCATCTTGTTGCTCAGATTAGGTAATTTTCTTTTCAAAAACTTTTTCAAAAAATTTTCTTTTCTTTTTCGTTTTTCCAAAAATGTTTTTCGAAAAAAAATAAAATAAAATAAAAATCCAAAAAAAAAAATTAGAAAATCATAAAAATCAAAAATATTTTGTGTTTCTTGTTTGAGTCTTGAGTCAATTTTTAAGTTTGGTGTCAATTGCATGCTTTTAAAATTTTTCTTGCATTTTTTTCGAAAATCCATGCATTCATAGTGTTCTTCATGATCTTCAAGTTGTTCTTGATAAGTCCTCTTGTTTGATCTTGATGTTTTCTTGTTTTGAATTGGTTGTTGTTTTTCATGTGCATTTTTGCATTCATATTTTTCATGCATTAAAGATTTCTAAGTTTGGTGTCTTGCATGTTTCCTTTGCATCAAAAATTTTTCAAAATTATGTTCTTGACGTTCATCATGATCTTCATAGGTTCTTGGTGTTCATCTTGACATTCATATCATTCTTGCATGC
Source organism: Arachis stenosperma (assembly GCF_014773155.1). Lineage (NCBI taxonomy): Eukaryota > Viridiplantae > Streptophyta > Magnoliopsida > Fabales > Fabaceae > Arachis > Arachis stenosperma. Next base: position 41,612,772 of record NC_080383.1, on the reverse strand, counting down.
ATCTTGTGTCTTGATCCAAAATTTTCATGTTTTGGGTCATTTTTGTGTTTTTCTTTAAAAATTTAAAAATCAAAATTTAAAAATCAAAAATATCTTTTCCTTAATTCCCTCCAAAATTTCGAAATTTTGGGATTGACTTGGTCAAAATTTTCAAAATTAGTTGTTTCTTACAAGTCAAGTCAAAATTTCAAAATTTTAAAAATCTTATTTTTTTCAAAATCTTTTCAAAAAATCATATCTTTTCAATTTTCTTTTTTCTATTTTCGAAAATTTCAAAAATCTTTTCAAATTATTTTCAAAATCTTTTTCTTATCTTTATATGTAATTTTTGAAAATTCACTAATAATTATGTGATTGGTTCAAAAATTTGAAGTTTGTTACTTCTTGTTAGAAAGGTTCAATCTTAAGTTCTAGAATCTTATCTTGTAGTTTCTTGTTAGTGAAGTAAATAATTTCAAAATTTTGAATTAAATCTTTTTATCTTTATCTTATCTTTTTCAAAAATTTTATCTTTTCAAAAATTTTATCTTTTCAAAATTGATTTCAAAATATCTTATCTAACTTACTATCTTCTTATCTTTTCAATTTTGATTTCAAATCTTTTCAATCAACTAACTAACTTCTTGTTTGTTCTTATCTTTTTCAAAACCACCTAACTATTTTCTCTCTTCTATTTTCGAAAATATCTCTTCCTTTTTTCAAAAATTATTTTTAATTAATTAATTGTTTCATGTTTAATTTAATTACATTCTATTTCTAATTTTCGAAAATCACTAACCTCTTTTTCAAAACTATTTTCGAATTTCTCTCTCCTCTTTTTCTTTTATTTATTATTTAATTACTAACACTCTCTTCACCTCTCTTCATCCAAGAATCCGAACCCCCCTTCTCATTCTATATACCCCTTCTTTTCTACTAACATAAAGGAATCTCTATACTGTGACAAGAGGATTCCTTTTTCTTTTTGTGTTTTTTCTCTTTCATATGAGCAGGAACAAGGATAAAGGCACTCTTGTTGAAATTGATCCAGAACCTGAAAGGACTCTGAAGAGAAGATTAAGAGAAGCTAAATTACAACAAAAAAATCTTTAAGAGAAACAACCTTTCAGAAATTTTCAAACAGGAGAAGGACATTGGCAGCCGAAAATAATAATAATAATGAAAGGAGAATGCTTGGTGACTTCACTAAGCCACATCCAAGTTGATGAGGAAGAAGCATCTCCATTCCTGCCATTGGAGCCAATAACTTTGAGCTTAAGCCTCAACTAGTTGCTTAATGCACAAAACTGCAAGTTTTATGGACTTCCATCTGAAGATCCTTATCAGTTTTAACTGAGTTCTTGCAGATCTGTGAGACTGTAAAGACGAATGGAGTTGATCCTGAAGTCTACAGGCTCTTGCTTTTCCCTTTTTGCTGTAGAGACAGAGCTAGATATGGTTGGATTCACAACCCAAGGATAGCCTGGACTCAGGGATAAGCTGGTCACTGCCTTCTTGGATAAATTCTTTCCTCCTCAAAAGCTGAGCAAGCTGAGAGTGGATGTTCAAACCTTCAAACAAAAAGATGGTGAATCCCTCTAGAAGCTTGGGAAAGATACAAGCGCTGACCAAAAGATGTCCATCTGACATGTTTTCAGAATGGACCATATAGATATATTCTATTATGGTCTCTCTGAATTTTCGAAAATGTCATTGGACCATTCTGCAGGTGGATCTATTCACCTGAAGAAAACGCTGGAGAGGCTCAAGAACTCATTGACATGGTTGCAAACAACCAGTTCATGACTTTCTGAGAGGAATTCCGTGAACAATGGGGTACCTCAGAAGAAAGGAGTTCTTGAAATTGATGCTCTGAATGCCATACTGGCTCAGAACAAGTGTTGACTCACAGGTCAACATGATCTCTCAAAATCTGAATGGATTGCAACATGCATCCAACAGTAATAGAGAGGCAGCTTCTGAAGAAGCTTATGATCCTGAGATCCCTGCCATGGCAGAGATTAACTACTTAGGTGAACCTTATGGAAACACCTATAACTCATCATGGAGAAATCATCCAAATTTCTCCTGGAAGGATCAACAAAAACCTCAACAAGGTTTTAACAATGGTGGACGCAACAGGCTGGGCAATAGCAAGCCATATCCATCATCTTCTCAGCAACAGACAGAGAACTCTGAACAAAATAATTCTAATTTAGCTAATATAATCTCTGATCTGTCAAAGGCCACTTTCAGTTTCATGAATGAAACAAGATCCTCCATTAGAAATTTGGAGGCACAAGTGGGCCAGCTGAGTAAGAAAGTTATTGAAACTCCTCCCAGTACTCTCCCAAGCAATACAGAAGAAAATCCAAAAGGAGAATGCAAGGCCATTGATTTAATCAAAGTGGCCGAGTGCACAAAGGAGGAGGAGGACGAAAATCCTAGTGAGGAAGACCTCCTGGGACGTTCCTCAAGCAAGAAGGAGTTTCCTATTAAG
>NC_080383.1:41241122-41408136 GCF_014773155.1 Arachis stenosperma | reverse complement strand
CCACAAGCACATGGTTAGGGACAGCTTGATTTAGCCGCTTAGGCCTGGATTTATTTCCTTGGGCCCTCCTATCCATTGATGCTCAAAGCCTTGATCCTTTTTACCCTGCTTTTGGGTTAAGGGCTATTGGCTTTTTCTGCTTGCTTTTTCTTTCTTCTTTCTTTTATTTTTCGCAAAATTTTTTTTCGCAAGCTTTGCTTCTACTTCACTGCTTTTTCTTGCTTCAAGAATCAATTTTATGATTTTTCAGATCATCATTAACATTTCTCTTGTTCATCATTCTTTCAAGAGCCAACTATTTTAACATTCACAAAATTTAATAAAAAAAATATGCACTGTTCAAGCATTCATTCAGAAGACAAAAAGTATTGCCACCACATATAAATAATTAGAATTTTCCTTATTAAGAACTCGAAAAAAAATATTGCCTCTTTATTCTAAAATTCTACTATTTTATTCATGTTTGATGATGATGAGAAAAATAAATTATAACTTAATTGGAATTAAAATCAAAGTAGAGATACTAATTACCTTTAAAATCAAGCCTCAGTTTTGAGCATTCTTGCTCAAAATTGCCTTCAAGATCATGTTTGACTCTCTGTCCATTAACAATGAACTTTTTAATAGAATCATTATCCTGAAGCTCTACGTATCCATATGGTGACACGCTTGTAATCACATATGGACCTCTCCACCGGGACTTCAATTTCCCGGGGAATAATCTGAGCCTAGAATTAAATAGCAGAACTTTCTGCCTTGGCTCAAAGACTCTAGATGACAATTTCTTATCATGCCATCTTTTTGCTTTCTCTTTGTAAACTTTTGCATTATCGAAAGCATTGAGTCTAAATTCCTCTAGCTCATTTAACTGGAGAAAATGCTTTTCTCCAGCTAACTTGGCATCAAGGTTTAGGAATCTGGTCGCCCAGTAGGCCTTATGTTCCAGTTCCACTGGCAAGTGACATGCCTTTCCATACACAAGCTGGTATGGGGAGGTCTCTATAGGGGTTTTAAATGATGTTCTGTATGCCCACAGAGCATCATCCAAGCTTCTTGCCCAATCCCTTCTACGGTTAATTACAGTCTGTTCCAGAATTCTTTTAAGTTCTCTGTTAGAGACTTCAGCTTGCTCATTTTTCTATGGATGATATGGAGTGGCTACCCTGTGGCTAACTCCATAACGAACCAAAGCAGAGTAAAGTTATTTATTGCAGAAATGAGTGCCCCCATCAGTGATTAGTACTCTAGGGGTGCCAAATCTGTTGAAGATGTGTTTCTGGAGGAATTTTAACACTGTCTTAGTGTCATTAGTGGGTGTTGCAATAGCTTCCACCCATTTGGATACAAAATCCACTACCACCAGAATATAAGTGTTTGAGTATGATGGTGGGAAAGGCCCCATGAAGTCAATACCCCATACATCAAATAACTCAATCTCCAAGATCCCTTGTTGAGGCATGGCATAACTGTGAGGCAGATTACCAGATCTTTGTCAACTATCACAATTAAGTACAAACACTCAGGAATCTTTATAGAGAGTAGGCCAGTAGAAGCCACATTGGAGGACTCTTGTGGATGTTCGCTCACTTCCAAAATGTCCTCCATATTGTGATCCATGGCAATTCCATAGGATCTTCTGCGCTTCTTCTTTAGGCACACATCTACGGATTACTCCGTCTGCACATCTCTTGAAGAGATACGGCTCATCCCAAAGATAATACTTTGCATCCGTGATCAGCTTCTTTGATTGCTACCTACTGTATTCTTTGGGTATGAATCTCACTGCCTTGTAGTTCGCAATGTCTGCAAACCATGGCACTTCTTGGATGGCAAAGAGTTGCTCATCCGGAAAGTTTTCAGAGATCTCAGTAAGAGGGAGGGACGCCCCTTCTCCTAGTTCTATTCGGGACAGGTGATCTGCTACTTGATTCTCTGTCCCTTTTCTGTCTCTTATTTCTATATCAAACTCTTGCAGAAGCAACACCCATCTTATGAGTCTGGGTTTTGAATCCTGCTTTGTGAGTAGGTATTTAAGAGCAGCATGGTCAGTATACACAATCACTTTTGATCCTACTAAATAGGATCTGAACTTGTCAATGGCGTAAACCACTGCAAGTAGCTCTTTTTCTGTGGTTGTGTAGTTCTTCTGTGCGTCATTCAAAACACGACTGGCATAGTAAATGACGTGCAGAAGCTTGTCATGCCTTTGTCCCAACACTGCACCAATGGCATGGTCACTGGCATCACACATCAATTTTCAAAAGGTAATGTCCAGTCTGGTACAGAGATGACTGGTGCTGTGACCAGCTTAGCTTTCAGAGTCTCAAACGCCTGCAGACACTCCTTATCAAAGATAAATAGCGTGTCAGCAGCTAGCAGATTACTTAGAGGTTTGGCAATTTTTGAAAAATCCTTTATAAACCTCCTATAGAATCCTGCATGCCCCAGAAAGCTTCTGATTGCCTTAACATTGGCTGGTGGTGGTAATTTTTCAATTACCTCTACCTTAGCTTGATCCACCTCTATTTCCTTGTTCGAGATTTTGTGCCCAAGGACAATTCCTTCAGTCACCATAAAGTGACATTTCTCCCAGTTTAAAACTAGGTTAGTCCCTTGGCACCTCTTTAGAACAAGTGCTAGATGGTCAAGACAGGAGCTGAATGAGTCTCCAAATACTAAAAAGTCATCCATGAAGACTTCCAGAAAATTTTCCACCATATCAGAGAAAATTGAGAGCATGCATCTTTGAAAGGTTGCAGGTGCATTGCACAGGCCAAATGGCATCCTTCTGTATGCAAATACTCTAGATGGACATGTGAATGCCATTTTCTCTTGATCCTGGGGATCTACTGCAATTTGATTATAACCTGAATATCTATCCAGGAAGCAGTAGTATTCATGACCTGCTAGTCTTTCTAGCATCTAGTCTATGAATGGTAAAGGAAAATGATCCTTTCTGGTAGCTGTATTGAGTCTTCTATAATCAATACACATACGCCACCCAGTAACTGTTCTTGTAAGAACCAGTTCATTTTTTTTCATTATGAACCACTGTCATGCCACCCTTCTTAGGGACAACTTAGACAGGGCTCACCCAGGGGCTATCAAAAATAGGATAAATGATCACAGCCTCTAGTAATTTAGTGACCTCCTTCTGTACCACTTCCTTCATGGCTGGATTTAGCCGTCTTTGTGGTTGAACCACTGGCTTGGCGTCACCTTCCAATAGAATCTTGTGCATGCATCTGGCTGGGCTAATGCCCTTAAGATCACTGATGGACCACCCAAGAGCTGTCTTGTGTGTCCTTAGCACTTGAATTAGTGCTTCCTCTTCCTATGGCTCTAAGGTGGATCTTATTATTACAGGAAAGGTATCACCTTCTCCCAGAAATGCATATTTCAGGGATGGTGGTAATGGTTTGAGCTCGGGTTTAGGAGGTTTCTCCTCTTCCTGAGGGATTTTCAGAGGTTCTATCATTCTCTCTGATTCCTCTAGATCAGGCTGAACATCTTTAAAGATATCCTCTAGCTCTGATTCGAGACTCTCAGTCATATTGACCTCTTTTACCAGAGAGTCAATAATATCAACACTCATACAGTCATTTGGGGTGTCTGGATGCTACAAAGCTTTGACAACATTCAACTTGAACTCCTCCTCATTGACTCTCAGGGTTACTTCCCCTTTTTGGACATCAATAAGGGTTCGGCCAGTTGCTAGGAAAGGTCTTCCTAGAATGAGAGTTGCACTCTTGTGCTCCTCCATTTCCAACACCACAAAGTCAGTAGAAAAGGCAAATGGCCCAACCTTGACAATCATGTCTTCAATCACGCCTGATGGGTATTTAATGGAGCCATCAGCAAGTTGGAGACATATCCGGGTTGGTTTGACTTCTTCAGTCAAACCAAGCTTTGTGATAATAGATGCAGGTATTAGGTTGATACTTGTCCCAAGATCACATAGAGCTTTCTTGGTACAAGTACCCTCTAATGTGCATGGTATCATAAAGCTTCCGGGATCTTTAAGCTTCTCAGGTAAGCTTTTCAGAATGACTACACTGCATTCTTCAGTGAGGTAAACTTTTTCAGTTTCCCTCCAATACTTCTTATGACTTAAGATCTCTTTCATGAACTTAGCATAAGAGGGTATTTGCTCAAGTGTCTCTGGAAACGGAATCTTTATTTCAAGAGTCCTGAGATAGTCTGCAAAGCGGGCAAATTGCTTATCCTGTTCTGCTTGGGGAGTTTCTGAGGATAAGGCATTTTGGCTTTGTATTCCTCAACCTTAGTTGCTGCAGGTTTATTGCCTACAGATGTAGGTTGAGAAGCCTTTTTAGAAGGGTTATTATCAGCACTTGTATGTGTCTGATCCCCCACTGGCATTTGAATGCCAGGGGTGGAAGCTGGAGTGGTGTTAGACGCCAACTCCTCACCTGTTTCTGGCGTCTGAACGCCAGAACTATGCTTCCTTTGGGCGTTCAACGCCAATTCCTTGCTTGTTTCTGGCGTTGAACGCCAGGACTAAACATGGTTTGGGCGTTCAGCACCAGCTTCCCACCCATTTTCTGGCGTTTGAACGCCAAAATTATTCCTCTCTGGGCTCTTAATGTCCTCAGATGGATTTTGGGTAGTTTTCTCATTTCTTGGCTTCCTGCTATCTTGAAGTGATGTTTTTAATGTTTTCCCACTTCTTAATTGAACTGCTTGGCACTCTTCTATTATTTGTTTTGATAGTTGCTGTTCTGTTTGCATCAACTGTACTTCCATATTCATATTAGCCATTCTTGTTTCTTGTAATATCTCCTTGAATTCGGCTAACTGTTTTGTTAGAAATTCTAATTGCTGATTGAATTCCATAGCTTGTTCTGCAGGACTGAGTTCAGCAGTCACTGTTTTAGCTTCTTCTTTCATGGAAGATTCACTGCTTAGGTACAATAAGCTCTTGAGCTTCTTCAATTGTTTTTCTCATATGTATAGATCTACCAGCTGAGTGGTCTAGAGAAATCTGAGCTCTCTCTGTAAGCCCATAATAGAAGATGTCTAACTGCACCCACTCTGAAAACATTTTAGAGGGACATTTTCTTAGCATCTCTCTGTATCTATCCCAAGCATCATAAAGAGATTCATTATCTCCTTGTTTGAAGCCTTGGATGCTCAGCCTTAGCTATGTCATCCGTTTTGGAGGAAAATAGTGATTCAGGAATTTTTCTAACAGCTGTTTCCATGTCTTTATGCTGTCCTTAGGTTGATTGTTTAACCACCTCTTAGCTTGACCTTTTACAGCGAATGGAAACAGTAATAATCTATAGACATCCTGATCTACTTCCTTATCATGTACTGTGTCAGAAATTTGTAAAAATTGTGCCAGAAACTCTGTAGGTTCTTCCTGTAAAAGACCGGAATATTGGCAACTTTGCTGCACCATGATGATGAGCTGAGGATTCAACTCAAAACTACTGACTCCGATGGAGGGTATACAGATACTACTCCCATATGAAGCAGCAGTGGGGTTAGCATATGACCCCAGAGTCCTTCTGGACTGTTCATTTCCACTTAGTTCCATGATGAAGCAAGGGAGATGATATGGATGTTGATATTATTTATTTTATTAAATATAAAAATTTATTTTCAGAATAATAAAATAAAATAAGATAAAATAAAATGAAATAAAATAAAAAAACGAAATAAAAATATAAAAATAAAAATAAAATTTGAAAATATTTTATGAAGATTTTTGAAAAAGATGAGGAGAGAGAAATTGGTTAGGATAATTTCGAAAATTTTGAGAAAAGATAAGATAGAAGATATTATTTGTAAAAGATAAATATGATAGGAAAAAGATGTAATTGAAAATTGAAAAGATATAAAAGATATTTGAAAAAGATAAATTTGTTTTGAAAAAGATATTGTGAAGATTTGAAAAATATATTTATGAGTTGAAAAGATTTTAAGAAGGAAAAGATATAGATTTGTTTTGGAAAAGATAAATTTTTTTTTTTTAAATCTTAAAAGGATAAGATTTGAAAAATTTTGAAATTGAAATCTGAATTTTAAAAAATTTCGAAAAAGTAGCTTAAAAATAGTTAGAAAAGATATTTTTTTTTTTGAATTTTGAATTTTATGATGAAAGAGAAAAACACATAAAAGATACAAGATTTAAAATTTTTAAATCTAATGCTCCTTGTTTTCGAAAATTTTGGAGGGAAAACACCAAGGAACACCAAACTTAAAAATTTTAAGATCAAAACACAAGAAAGACTCAAGAACACTTTGAAGATCCACAAGAACACCAAGAACAAAAGAAAGAACACCAAACTTAAAATTTTTAGAAAGCTTCAATAAAATTTTCGAAAATTATAAAAAGATTAACAACAAAACACCAAACTTAAAGTTTGGCACAAGATTCAATCAAAGAAAAATTTTTTTTGAAAAAGATTTTAAAAAGAAGATACCCAATTGCCAAGAACATAAGCCAACGCTCTAGCCAACTGAGCTAAAAATGTAACGTGTTTTAAAGATGTATTATTTTTATAGATAAGAATAATTTTTTTTTTTTGAAAACTAATGTTTTGAAAAAGTACAAGAAAAACAAGAAAAGACACAGAACAAGACAAACCAAAGATCAAACAAGAAAAATTGACAAGAACAATTTGAAGATCAAGGAAAAACAAAGAACACTAATTCAAAAATTTAAAGGAAATACAAGATATGCAATTGACACCAAACTTAGAACAAGACACTAAACTCACGAAAAAAATTAAAATTTGATAAAGAAAAATAATATTTTTGAAAAATTTTTGAAAAGGGAATAAAGGACTCAGAATTTAATGACTCTATAGCAACAAAAATAAATTATTCCTAATCTAAGCAAAAAAATAAACCTTTAGTTGTTCAAACTCGAATAATCCTCGGCAACGGCGCCAAAAACTTGGTGCACAAAATTTGAAATCACAATTCTTGTCACAACTTCGCACAACTAACCAACAAGTGCACTGGGTCGTCCAAGTAATACCTTACGTGAGTAAGGGTCGATCCCACGGAGATTATTGGTTTGAAGCAAGCTATGTTTATTTTATTATTCTTAGTCAGGATATCAATTATAATTATCAGTTTGAATTATTAGAAAAATAAAAGAACGTGAAATAATTACTTGTTATGCAATAATGGAGAATATGTTGGAGTTTTGGAGATGCTTTGTCCTTCTCATTTAAGCTTTCCTCTTGTATTCCTCTTCCCACACGCAAGGCTCCTTCCATGGCAAGCTATATGTAGGGTGTCACCGTTGTCAATGGCTACTTCCCATCCTCTCAGTGAAAATGGTCCAAATACTCTGTCACAGCACGGCTAATCAGCTGTTGGTTCTCGATCATGTCGGAATAGAATCCATTGATTTTTTTCCGTTTCTCATCATGCCCAACACTCGCGAGTTTGAAGCTTGTCACAGTCATCCAATCCCAGAATCCTACTCGGAATACCACAGACAAGGTTTAGACTTTCCGGATTCTCATGAATGCCGCCATCAATTCCAGCTTATACCACGAAGATTCTGATTAAAGAATCTAAGAGATACTCATTCAATCTGATGTAGAACGGAGGTGGTTTGTCAGGCACACGTTCATGGATTGAGGAAGGTGATGAGTGTCACGGATTATCACCTTCTTCATAGTTAAGCGCGAATGAACATCTTAGATAAGAACAAGCGTGTTTGAATGGAAAACAGAAGTAATTGCATTAATTCATCGAGACGCTGCAGAGCTCCTCACCCCCAACAATGGGGTTTATAGACTCATGCCGTCAAAGAGTATAAAATTCAGATCTAAAAATGTCATGAGATACAAAATAAATCTCTAAAAGTTGTTTAAATACTAAACTAGTAACATAGGTTTACAGAGAATGAGTAAACTAAGATAATTGGTGCAGAAATCTACTTCTGGGGCCCACTTGGTGTGTGTTGGGGCTGAGACTAAAGCTTTTCACGTGCCTGGGCTATTTCTGGAGTTGAACGCCAGGTTGTAACGTGTTTTTGGCGTTGAACTCCAACTTGTAACCTGTTTCTAGCGCTGGACGCCAGACTGCAACATGAAACTGGCGTTGAACGCCAGTTTACGTCATCTATCTTCGCGCAAAGTATGGACTATTTTATATTGCTGGAAAGCCCTGGATGTCTACTTTCTAACCCAATTGAGAGCTTGCCAATTGGACTCCCGTAGCTCCAAAAAATTCATTCTGAGTGTAGGGAGGTTAGAACCAACAGCATCAGCAGTCCTTTTTTCAGCCTAAATCATATTTTTGCTCAGCTCCCTCAATTTCAGCCAGAAAATACCTGAAATCACAGAAAAATACACAAACTCATAGTAAAGTCCAGAAATGTGATTTTTGCTTAAAAACTAATAAAACTCTATTAAAAACTAATTAAAACATACTAAAATCTACATGAAATTACCCCTAAAAAGCGTATAAAATATCCGCTCATCAGCATTTAACGCCAGGATTGTGGGGAGGAGGTAAATTCGTTTTCAATTCACATTTTTTCAAATTTTTATGTTTCAATTCATGATTTCTTGCATAAACATATTACAAACTCTAATCTTTCAACTTCAATTCCAAAAATTTTTAATCCTAAACATGTTTCTTAATTTTTCTTCAATATCTTTTCAAACCTTTTTCAAAACTCAATTATCTTTTTGAATTCTTTTCAAATATTTTTAATTTCTTCTCAAATCTTTTTCAAAATCTCATCATATCTTTTGAATTTTCAAAATTGCCTCTCCTTCTATTCCTCTCCTTTCCTTTCTTTTGCTTGAGGACAAGCAAACCTCTAAGTTTGGTGTGTTTTTCCGTGATCACTGAGCTAAAACTCATCAAGATCATGGCACCTAAGGGAAAACAAACTACTTCAAGAGGCAAGAAAGAGAATATTCCAAAACCACTTTGGAATTAAGAGAAGTTTTTAACCAAAGAACATGCAGACCATTACTACAAAATAATGGGTCTGAGATCAGTGATCCCGAAAGTTAAATTCGATCTGAAAGAAGACGAATATCCGGAGATACAGGAGCTGAAGCGCCAGAAGCTGTCTCTTGAAGGAACAGACACCCCACAGACTAGAGGAACATCCACTTCCCAAAATAAAGGTTATTGAGTTCTAAATTTTAGCTTTAACTCTGTGATAGTTGTTATTATAGGAATTTACCTTAGAAGTTATATAGGAGTAGTAGTAATTAGTATATCTATTTTGATTTTATTTTCAATTAAGTTATAATTTATTTTTCTCATCATCATCAAACATGAATAAAATAGTAGATTTTTAGAATAAAGAGGTAATTTATATTTTTCGAGTTTTTATTAAGGAAATTTCTAATTATTTAGATGTGGTGGCAATACTTTTTATCTTCTGAATGAATGTTTGAACAGTGCATATTTTTTATATTGAATTTTATGAATGTTAAGATTGTTGGCTCCTGAAAGAATGATGAACAAGAGAAATGTTATTGATGATCTGAAAAATCATGAAATTGATTCTTGAAGAAAGAAAAAGCAGTGAAAAAAAAAAACTTGCGAAAAAAAAAAGCAAAAGAGGTAGAAAAAGCCAATAGCCTTTTAAACTAAAAGGCAAGGGTGAAAAGGATCCAAGGCTTTGAGCATCAATGGATAGGAGGGACCAAGAAAATAAATCCAGGCCTAAGCGGCTAAATCAAGCTGTCCCTAACCATGTGCTTGTGGCATGCAGGTCCAAGTGAAAAGCTTGAGACTGAGTGGTTAAAGTCGTGATCCAAAGCAAAAGAGTGTGCTTAAGAACTCTGGACACCTCTAATTGGGGACTTTAGCAAAGCTAAGTCACAATCTGAAAAGGTTCATCCAGTTATGTGTCTGTGGCATTTATGTATCTAGTGGTAATACTGGAAAACAAAGTGCTTAGGGCCACGGCCAAGACTCATCAAATAACTGTGTTCAAGAATCAACATACTAAACTAGGAGAATCAATAATACTATCTGAATTCTAAGTTCCTATGGATGCCAATCATTTTGGATTTCAAAGGATAAACTGAGATGCCAAAACTGTTCAGAAGCAAAAAGCTACTAGTCCCGCTCATCTAATTAGAATCTGAGCTTCACTTGAAACTCTGAGATATTATTGCTTCTTAATTTCTTTTTATCCTACTTTATTTATCTAGTTGCTTGAGGACAAGCATCAGTTTAAGTTTGCTGTTGTGATAAGCGGATAATTTATACGCTTTTTGGGGATAATTTCATGTAGATTTTAGTATGTTTTAGTTAGTTTTTAATAGAATTTTATTAGCTTTTAAGCAAAAATCATACTTCTGGACTTTACTATGAGTTTGTGTGTTTTTCTGTGATTTCAGGTATTTTCTGGCTGAAATTGAGGGAGCTGAGCAAAAATCTGATTTAGGCTGAAAAAAGACTGCTGATGTTGTTGGATTCTGACCTCCCTGCACTCGGATTGCATTTTTTGAAGCTACAGGAGTCCAATTGGCGCGCTCTCAATTGGGTTGGAAAGTAGACACCCAGGGCTTTCTAATATATAATAGTCCATACTTTGCGTGAAGATAGACGACGTAAACTAGCGTTGAACGCCAGTTCCATGTTGCAGTCTGGCGTTCTGCGCCAGAAACAGGTTGCAAGTTAGAGTTCAACGCCAAAAACAGGTTACAACCTGGCGTTCAACTCCAGAAACAGCCCAGGCATGTGAAAAGCTTAAGTCTCAGCCCCAGCACACACCAAGTGGGCTCCAGAAGTGGATTTCTGCACTATCCATCTTAGTTTACTCATTTTCTGTAAACCTAGGTTACTAATTTAGTATTTAAACAACTTTTAGAGACTTATTTTGTATCTCATGACATTTTAAATCTGAATTATATACTCTTTGACGGTATGAGTCTCTAAACTCCATTGTTGGGGGTGAGGAGCTCTGCAGCGTCTCGATGAATTAATGCAATTATTTCTGTTTTCCATTCAAACATGCTTGTTCCTGTCTAAGATGTTCATTCGTGCTTCACTATGAAGAAGGTGATGATCCGTGACACTCATCGCCTGACAACCACCTTTGTTTTACATTAGGTTGGATGAGTATCTCTTAGATTCCTTAATCAAAATCTTCGTGGTATAAGCTAGAATTGTTGGCGGCATTCATGAGGGTCTGGAAAGTCTAAACCTTGTCTGTGGTATTCCGAGTAGGATTCTGGGATTGGATGACTGTGACGAACTTCAAACTCGCGAGTGTTGGGCATAATGACAGACGCAAAAGGATCAATGGATCTTATTCCGACATGATCGAGAACCAACAGATGATTAGTCGTGCTGTGACAGAGCATTTGGACCATTTTCACTGAGAGGATGGGAAGTAGCCATTGACAACGGTGACACCCTACATACAGCTTGCCATGGAAGGAGCCTTGCGTGTGTGAAGAAGAGGACAAGAGAAAAGCTTAAATTTAGAGGATAAAGCATCTCCAAAACTCCAAGATATTCTCCATTACTGCATAATAAGTATTTATTCATGCTATTTTATCTTTTACAATCGAGGCTAAAGAATCCTATTGGTATCCTGACTAAGATTAATAAGATAACCATAGCTTGCTTCAAACCAACAATCTCCGTGGGATTCGACCCTTACTCACGTAAGGTATCACTTGGACGACCCAGTGCACTTACTAGTTAGTTGTGCGGATTGCAAAAGTGTGATTGCAATTTCGTGCACTACTGTGCCTGGTATTTTTCATCCGAGACGAGAAATCTGACAGTTGATTAGTCGTACAGAAACCGTAGCTGAACCATTTTCACTGAGAGGACAGATGGTAGCCATTGACAACGGTGATCCACCAACATACAGCTTGCCATTGAAGGGAGCACGCATGATTAGATGAAGACAATAGGAAAGCAGAGGTTCAGAAGCAACAAAGCATCTCCAACGCTTATCTGAAATTCCCACCAATGAACTACATAAGTATCTTTATTTTAATTTGCATTTTATTTATCTTTCAATTATCAAAACTCATAACCAATTGAATCCACCTGACTAAGATTTACAGAATGACCATAGCTTGCTTCAAGCCGACAATCTCCGTGGGATCGACCCTTACTCACGTAAGGTTTTATTGCTTGGACGACCCAATGCACTTGCTGGTTAGTTGTACCGGAGTTGTGAAAAGTGTGATCACAATTTCGTGCACCAAGTTTTTGGCGCCGTTGCCGGGGATTGTTCGAGTTTGGACAACTGACGGTTCATCTTGTTGCTTAGATTGGAAAATTTTATTTGATGTTTAAGCTTTTAATTTTTATTTTCGAAAAATACAAAAAAAATTTAAAAATCATAAAAACCAAAAAAATTTTGTGTTTCTTGTTTGAGTCTAGTGTCAAATTTTAAGTTTGGTATCTTGCATATCTTTAATCTTTCTTAGATTTTCGAAAATTCATCATGTGTTCTTTCTTGATCTTTAAGTTGTTCTTGATGATTTTCTTTGTTTAATCTTATGATTTTCTTGTTTTGTGTTTTATATTGTTTTTCATATGCATTTTCGAATCCATAGTGTCTAAACATTCAAAATTTCTAAGTTTGGTGTCTTGCATGTCTTTCTTTTCTTAAAAAATTTCAAAAATATCTTCTTGACATTCAAAGTGTTTTTGCATGCATTATTTGTTTTGATCTTAAAATTTTATATTTTGTTTTATTTTGTTGTTTTTCTCTTTTCTTATTAAAAATTCAAAAGTCAAAAAAATATCTTTTCCTTTTTCTTCTCATAATTTTTAAAATTTTGAGTTGACTTGGTCAAAAAATTTTAAAATTTAGTTGTTTCTTGTTAGTCAAGTCAAAATTTCAAATTAAAAAAATAAATAAATAAATAAAATATATATATATATGTCTTTTCAGTAAATAATATAGAAAAATGAAAGATCAGAACATAAAGCAGAAGAATCACAGAGAGAAAGAGCTCACTGGCGTTAAAATGCCAGTAAAGAGGCACTTTGGGCATTAAACGCCAGAATGGCTATCATTTTGGGCGTTTAACGCCAGTAAAGGTGTCATTCTAGGCATTAAACGCTAGAAGTGGGCGTTTAACGCCAGAAACAGCGGCATCCTGGGCGTTCAGAAAAACGCCCAGTAACAAGGGATTTCTGGCATTTAACGCCAGGGTACCTGGCTGGGCGTTAAACGCCCAAAATGGCTACCAGATGGGCGTTAAACGCCAGAATGGCTATCATTCTGGGTGTTTAACGCCAGAACAGCAAGGGAGAGGTAATTTCGTTTCTAATTCATTTTTTTTCGAATTTTCGTGTTTTTATCCATAATATTAAATGGCTATCTTTTTCATCTCTTTTAAATTTTAAAATCTTATCTTTTTATATCATCTTTTTCTATCTTATCTTTTTCTTTTATTTTTCTTTTAATATTTTTGAAAATTTTAAAACTAATTTTTCAAAATCTTTTTCTTAATTTTATTTCATAATTTTTGAAAACCTTGCTAACAATTAATGTTTTGTTTCAAAATTTCAAGTTTGTTACTTTCTTGTTAAGAAATGTTCAATCTTTAAATTCTAGAATCATATCTTTTAGTTTCTTGTTAGTCAAGTCATCAACTTTAATTTTAAAAATCAAATCTTTTTAATTTCTCTTTCAACTCTTTTTCAAAATAAATTTCAATCATATCTTTTTAAAATTTTAATTTCAAAATCTTTTTCTAACTTCTTATCTTTTCAAAATTATTTTCAAATCTTTTTTAACTAACCACTTGACTTGTTGGTTTTAATTTTAAAGGAGCTTACTATTTCTTATGTTTTTCAAAACCTCCTAACTATTTCTTTCACTTCTAATTTTCGAAAATCACCCACCACTTTTTCAAAATTCTTTTTAATTAACTAATTATTTTAAATTCTAATTTTATTTTATTTCTTTTAATATTTTGGAAACCAACTTAGTTAATTAAATAAAAATAAAAATATTTTTCTTTTCCCTCTTTTAAAATTCAAATACTCTCTCTCTCTCTCTCTCATCTCTTTCTATTTATTTGCTAACACTTCTCTTCTACTCATAATTCGAACCCCTCTCTCTTCTATCTGTTCGAATTACTCATCTCCTTTTTCTTCTATTTTTCTATTCTTCTATTATTCTATTCTTATACTCACATAAAGGAATCTCTATACTGTGACATAGAGGATTCCACTACTCCCTTTGTTCTATTCTTTTTCATATGAGTAGGAACAAGGATAAGGACATTCTTGTTGAAGATGATCCTGAACCTGAAAGGACTTTGAAGAGGAAGCTAAGAGAAGCTAAAGCACAACACTCTGGAGAGGACCTTACAAAAAATCTCGAAAAGGAAGCAGACATGGCAGCTGAACCCAACAACAATGCTAGAGACGCAAGGAAGTGCTTGGTGACTATACTGCACCAACTTCCAACTTCTATGGAAGAAGCATCTCAATTCCTGGCATTGGAGCAAACAACTTTGAGCTTAAAGCCTCAATTAGTTTCTCTAATGCAGTAGAATTGCAAATTTCATGGACTTCCATCAGAAGATCCTCATCAGTTCTTAGCTGAATTCTTGCAGATCTGTGATACTGTTAAGACCAATGGGGTTGATCCTGAGGTCTACAGACTTATGCTTTTCCCCTTTGCTGTAAGAGACAGAGCTAGGATATAGTTGGACTCACAACCTAGAGAAAGCCTGAACTCTTGGGATAAGTTGGTCACTGCTTTCTTGGCCAACTTCTTTCCACCTCAAAAGATGAGCAAGCTTAGAGTGGACGTCCAAACCTTCAGACAGAAAGAAGGTGAATCCCTCAATGAATCTTGGTAAAGATACAAGCAATTGATCAAAATGTGTCCTTCTGACATGCTTTCAGAATGAAGCATCTTGGATATATTCTATGATAGTCTATTTGAATTATCCAAGATATCATTGGACCACTCTTCTAGTGGATCTCTTCATGTGAAAAGAACCCCTGCTGAAGCTCATGAACTCATTGAGGTGGTTGCAAATAATCAGTTCATGTACACTTCTGAAAGAAATCCTATGAGTAATGGGATGACTCAGAAGAAAGGAGTTTTTGAGATTGATACTTTGAATGCCATATTGGCTCAGAACAAAATATTGACTCAGCAACTCAATATGATTTTTCAGAATCTGACTAGATTGCAAGCTGCATCCGGCAGTACTAAAGAAGCCTCCTCTGAA
This sequence comes from Arachis stenosperma, assembly GCF_014773155.1. Classification (NCBI taxonomy): domain Eukaryota; kingdom Viridiplantae; phylum Streptophyta; class Magnoliopsida; order Fabales; family Fabaceae; genus Arachis; species Arachis stenosperma. The sequence continues at coordinate 41,392,945 of NC_080383.1, read as the reverse complement.
GGAGAAGTTTATGACCCTGAGAATCCTACAATGGAAGAGGTGAATTATATGGGAGAATCCTATGGAAACACCTATAATCTTTCATGGAGAAATCATCCAAATTTTTCATGGAAGGATCAACAGAAGCCTCAACAAGGCTTCAAAAAATAATAATGGTGGGAGAAATAGGTTTGGCAATAGCAAGCCTTTTCCATCATCTTCTCAGCAACAGATAGAGAATTCTGAGCAGAGCCCCTCTGACTTAGCAAACATAGTCTCTGATCTATCTAAGGCCACTCTCAGTTTTATGACTGAAACAAGGTCCTCCATCAGAAATTTGGAGGCACAAGTGGGTCAGCTGAGTAAAAGAGTTTCTGAAACACCTCCTAGTACTCTCCCAAGCAATACATAAGAGAATCCAAAGAGAGAGTGCAAGGCCATCAATATAACCAAAAAGGCCGAACCTATAGAGGAGGAAGAGGTAGTGATTTCCAGTGAGGAAGACCTCAATGGACGCCCAGCAGCCAATAAGGAAGTCCCTAATGAGGAATCAAAGGAATCTGAGGCTCATATAGAGACCATAGAGATTCCACTAAACTTCCTATTACCATTCATGAACTCTGATGAGTATTGATGAGCGGATAATTATACGCTTTTTGGCATTGTTTTTAGGTAGTTTTTAGTAGGATCAAGCTACTTTTAGGGATGTTTTTATTAGTTTTTATGCAAAATTCACATTTCTGGACTTCACTATGAGTTTGTGTGTTTTTCTGTAATTTCAGGTATTTTCTGGCTGAAATTGAGGGACCTGAGCAAAAATCTGATAGGAGGCTGACAAAGGACTGCTGATGCTGTTGGATTCTAACCTTCCTGCATTCGAGATGGATTTTCTGGAGCTAAAAAACTCCAAATGGTGCGCTCTCAACAGCGTTGGAAAGTAGACATCCAGAGCTTTCCAGCAATATATAATAGTTTATACTTTATTCGAGCTTAGACGATGCAAACTGGCGTTCAACGCCAGTTCCATGCTGCATTCTAGAGTAAAACGCTAGAAACACGTCACAAACCAGAGTTAAATGCCAAAAACAGGTTACAACTTGGCGTTTAACTCCAAGAGAAGCCTCTGCATGTGTAAAGCTCAAGTTCAGCCCAAGCACACACCAAGTGGGCCCCAGAAGTGGATTTCTGCATCATTTACTCATTCCTGTAAACCCTAGTAGCTAGTTTAGTATAAATAGAACTTTTTACTATTGTACTAGGGTCTAATCTTGGATTTTACATCTTTGATCACATTTTGGGGGCTGGCAACTCGGCCATGCCTGGACCACCATCACTTATGTATTTTCAATGGTGGAGTTTCTACACACCATAGATTAAGGTGTGGAGCTCTGCTGTACCTCGAGAATTAATGCAATTACTATTATTCTTCTATTCAATTCAAGCTTATTCTTGTTCTAAGATATCTTCGTACTTCAACCTGATGGATGTGATGATCCGTGACACTCATCATCATCCATCCTTATGAACGCGTGCCTGACAACCACCTCCATTCTACAAGCGAGAACTAGAGTGTGTATCTCTTGGATTCCTTATGCACGACGCATGGTTGCCCTCGCCTGACAACCGAGCCTTCCATTCCGTGATATCAGAGTCTTCGTGGTATAAGCTAGAATCCATTGGCAGAATTCATGAGAATCCGAAAAGTCTAAACCTTGTCTGTGGTATTCCGAGTAGGATTCAGGGATTGAATGACTGTGACGAGCTTCAAACTCGCGAGTATTGGGCGTAGTGACAAACGCAAAAAGGATCAATAGATTCTATTCCGATATGATCAAGAACCAACAGTTGATTAGCCATGCGGGAAACCGTAGAGGACTATTTTCACTAAGAGGATGGGAAGTAGCCATTGACAACGGTGACGCCCTATATACAGCTTGCCATGGAAAGGAGTAAGAATGACTGGATGAAGCAGTAGGAAAGCAGAGATTCAGAAGGAATACAGCATCTTTATACACTTATCTGAAATTTCCACCAATGAATTACATAAGTATCTCTATCTTTATTTTATGCTTTATTTATCTTTATATTTTTGAAAACCATTTATAACCACTATAATTTGCCTAACTGAGATTTACAAGATGACCATAGCTTGCTTCATACCAACACTCTTCGTGGGATCGACCCTTACTCACGTAAGGTATTACTTGGACGACCCAGTGCACTTCCTGGCTAGTTGTGCGGAGTTGTGACAAAGTGTGATTCACGTTTGAGAGTGCTACCAAGTTTTTGGCACCATTGTTGATGATCACAATTTCGTGCACAAAGTTTTTGGCGCCGTTGCCGGGGATTGTTCGAGTTTGGACAACTGACGGTTCATCTTGTTGCTCAGATTAGGTAATTTTCTTTTCAAAAAAAAAGTTTTCAAAAATCTTTCAAAAATTTCTTCTTTAATTTCATTTTTCTACAAATAATTTTCGAAAAAAATACAAAAAATTTAAAAATCATTAAAAAATATATTTTTGTGTTTCTTGTTTGAGTCTAGAGTCAATTTTTATGTTTGGTGTCAATTGCATATTTTTATTTTTCTCTAAAAAAAATTTTCGAAAATTTCATGCATGGTGTTCTTCATGATCTTCAAGTTGTTCTTGACAAGTCTTTTTGTTTGATCTTCATATTTTCTTGTTTTATGTCTTTCGTTGTTTTTTATATGCATTTCTGCATTCATAGTGTCTAAACATGAAAAATTTCTAAGTTTGGTGTCTTGCATGTTTTTCTTTTCTTGAAAATTTTTTTCAAAAATAAGTCTTGATGTTCATCTTGATCTTAAAAGTGTTCTTGGTGTTCATCTTGACATTCATAGTGTTCTTGCATGCATCATTGGTTTTGATCCAAAATTTTTATGTTTTGGGTCATATTTGTGTTTCCCTCTCTCTTCATTAAAAATTCAAAAATCAAAAAAATATTTTTTCCTTATTTAACTCAAAAATTTCGAAAATTTGAGTTAACTTAGTCGAAAATTTTTAAAATTTCTTATAAGTCAAGTCAAATTTTCAATTTTAAAAATCCTATCTTTTCAAAACCTTTTCAAAAATCAAATCTTTTTCATTTTTTTTATTTTTGAAAATTTGAAAATATTTTTCAAAAATTTGAAGTTTGTTACTTTCTTGTTAAGAAAGGTTCAATCTTTAAATTTTAGAATCATATCTTTTAGTTTCTTGTTAGTTAAGTAATCAATTTTAACTTTAAAAATCAAATCTTTTTTAAAATAAATTTCAATCATATCTTTTCAACCATATCTTTTTCAAAATCATATCTTTTTCAAAAATTTGATTTTCAAAAATCTTTTCTAACTTCCTATCTTTTCAAAATTGATTTTCAAATCTTTTTCAACTAACTAACTGACTTTTTGTTTGTTTCTTATCTTTTTTAAAACCAACTAACTACTTTTCCCTCTCTAATTTTCGAAAATTCCTCACCCTTTTTCAAAATTCTTTTTAATTAACTAATTATTTTAAATTTTAATTTTATCTTACCTCTTCTCTTAATTTTTGAATTTTAACTAATAATTAAAATAAAAAGAAAAATATCTTTCTTCTCTTTTAGTTAATATTCGAATTTTCTCCTCCCTCTCTCATCTCTTTCTATTTATTTATTTATTTACTAACACTTCTCTTCATCTAAAAATTCAAACCCTCTCTTCTCCTTTGTGTTCGAATTTTTCCCTCCCTTCTTTTATTCTTTCATTCTTCCACTCACATAAAGGAATCTCTTTACTATGGTAAAGAGGATCCCTATTATTATTTTCTATTCCCTTCTTTCTCATATGAGCAGGAGTAAGGATAAGAATATTCTTGTTGAAGCAGATCCGGAACTTGAAAGGACTCTGAAGAGGAAACTAAGAGAAGCTAAAGCAAAACACTTCAGAGAAAACCTTACAGAGAATCTCAAAAAAGAAAGAGACATGGCCGAACCCAATAACAATGGTGGAAGCACAAGGAGGATGCTTGGTGATTATACTACACCTACTTCCAATTTTTATGGAAGAAGCATCTCAATCCCTGCCATTGGAGCAAACAATTTTGAGCTGAAGCCTCAAATAGTTGCTCTAATGCAACAGAACTGCAAGTTTCATGGACTTTCATCAGAAGATCCCTACCAGTTTTTAACTAAGTTCTTGCAAATCTGTGATACTGTTAAGACTAATGGAGTAGATCCTGAAGTCTACAAGCTCATGCTTTTCCCTTTTGCTGTAATAGACAGAGCTAGAACATGGTTAGACTCACAACCTAAAGATAGCCTGGACTCTTGGGATAAGCTGGTCACGGCCTTCTTGGCTAAGTTCTTTCCTCCTCAAAAGCTGAGCAAGCTTAGAGTGGATGTTCAGACCTTCAAGCAAAAAGAAGGTGAATCCCTCTATGAAGCTTGGAAAAGATACAAGCAGATAACCAAAAAGTGTCCTTCTAACATGCTTTCAGAGTGGACCATTTTGGATATATTCTATTATGGTCTATCTGAGTCCTCTAAGATGTAACTGGACCATTCTGTAGGTGGATCAATTCACCTAAAGAAAATGCCTGTAGAAGCTCAAGAAATCATTGACATGGTTGCAAATAACCAATTCACGTACACTTTTGAGAGGAATCCTGTGAGTAATGGGACGCCCCAGAGGAAGGGAGTTCTTGAAATTGATGCTCTGAATGCCATATTGGCTAAGAACAAAATGTTGACTCAGCAAGTCAACATGATTTTTCAGAGTCTGAATGGATTGCAAAATGCATCCAACAGTACTAAAGAGGCATCTTCTGAAGAAGAAGCTTATGATCTTGAGAGCCCTGCAATGGCAGAGGTGAATTACATGGGTGAACCCTATGGAAACACCTATAATCCCTCATGGAAAAATCATCCAAATTTCTCATGGAAGGATCAACAGAAGCCTCAACAAGGCTTTAATAATGGTGGAAGAAACAGGCTTAGCAATAGCAAGCCTTTTCCATCATCTTCTCAACAACAGATAGAGAATTCTGAGCAGAGCCCCTCTAGCTTAGCAAACATAGTCTCTGATCTGCCTAAGGCCACTTTAAGTTTCATGAGTGAAACAAGGTCCTCCATCAGAAATTTGGAGGCACAAGTCGGCCAGCTGAGTAAGAAAGTCACTGAAACTCCTCATAGTACTCTCCCAAGCAATACAGAAGAGAATCCAAAAAGAGAGTGCAAGGCCATTGATATTATCAAAATGGCCGAATCCAAAGAGGAAGGGGAGGACGTGAATCCCAATGAGGAAGACCTCATGGGACGTCTCCCAGATAAGAAGGAGTTCCCTATTGAGGACCTAAAGGAATCTGAGGCTCATATAGAGACCATAGGGATTCCATTAAACTTCCTTATGCCATTCATGAGCTCTGAGAACTATTCTTCCTCTGAAGAGGATGAAGATGTAACTGAAGAGCAAGTTGCTCAGTATCTAGGAGCCATCATGAAGCTGAATGCCAAGTTGTTTGGTAATGAGACTTGGGAAGATGAACCTCCCTTGCTCATTAGTGAACTAAATACAAGGGTTCAGCAAACTTTACCTCAAAAGAAACAAGATCCTGGTAAATTCTTAATACCCTGTACCATAGGCACCATGACCTTTGAGAAGGCTCTGTGTGACCTGGGGTCAGGCATAAATCTTATGCCACTCTCTGTAATGGAGAAACTAGGGATCTTTGAGGTACAGGCTGCTACATTCTCATTAGAGATGGCAGACAAGTCAATAAGACAAGCTTATGGATTGGTAGAGGACGTGTTAGTGAAGGTTAAAGACCTTTACATCCCTGCTGATTTCATAATCTTAGACACTAGGAAGGAGGAGGATGAATGCATCATCCTTGGAAGACCCTTCCTAGCCACAGCAAAAGTTGTGATTGATGTTAACAGAGGAGAATTAGTCCTTCAATTGAATGGGGACTACCTTGTGTTTAAGGCTCAAGGTTATCCTTCTGTAAACATGGAAAAGAGGCACGATAAGCTTCTCTCAATACAGAGTCAAACAAAGCCCTCACAATCAAACCCTAAGTTTGGTGTTGGGAGGCCAGAACCAAACTCTAAGTTTGGTGTTGAATCCCCACATTCAAACTCTAAGTTTGGTGTTGGGAGGTCCCAACAATGCTCTAAACATCTGTGAAGCTCCATGGGAGCTCACTATCAAGCTATTGACATTAAAGAAGTGCTTATTGGGAGGCAACCCAATTTTTATTTATCTATATTTTTATTGTTCTTTTATGTTTTATTAGGTTCATGATCATGTGAAGTCACAAAACAATTGCTAAAATTAAAAAACAGAATTAAAAATAGCAGAAAAAATAGCACACCCTGAAGGAAGAGCTCACTGGCGTTTAAACGCCAGTAAGGAGCATCTGACTGGCGTTCAACGCCAGAATAGAGCATGAATCTGGCGTTGAACGCCAGAAACAAGCAGCAATCTGGCGTTTAAATGCCAGGATTGCACCTTGAGGAAAGCTAGCGTTTAACGCCAGCAACAAGCATCAGGCTGGCGTTATACGCCAGAAACATGCTGTAGATTGGTGTTGAACACCCAAAACAAGCATGAAAGTGGTGTTTAACGCGAGAAACATGCTGTAGTTTGGCGTTAAACCCCAGGATTGCATGCAAAAGGCGTTTTACACGCCTAATTGGTGCAAGGATATTAAATCCTTGACACCTCAGGATCTGTGGACCCTACAGAATTACCTCAGGATCTGTGGACCCCACAGGATCCCCACCTACCTCAACTCACCTTCTCTCTTCTTCACACAATCCAAAAACACTCTTCCCCAAATATCTTTCACCAATCACCTCAATTTCTCTTCCCCATCACCTCTTCACCACTTACATCCATCTTCTCTTCCCCATAAACTCCACCTACCTTCAAATTTAAAATCTCTTTCCCACCCAAACCCACTCTAAATGACCGAACCAACTACCCCTCTCCCTCCACTATATAAACCCCTCCATCCTTCTTCAATTTCACACATCTCCACCCTCTATTCTCCCCTTGGCCGAAACACAAAACCTCTCTCCCTCTCCTCCATATCTTCTTCTTCTTCTATTCTTCTTTCCTTGCTCGAGGACGAGCAAAATTCTAAGTTTGGTGTGGTAAAAGCATATCTTTTTTGTTTTTCCATAACCATTTATGGCACCTAAGGCCGAAGAAACCTCTAGAAAGAGGAAAGGGAAGACAAAAGCTTCTACCTCCGAGTCATGGGAGATGGAGAGATTCATCTCAAAGGTCCATCAAGACCACTTCTATGAAGTTGTGGCCAATAAGAAGGTGATCCCTGAAGTCCCTTTTATGCTCAAAAAAAATGAGTATCCGAAGATCCGACAGGAGATCTAAAGAAGAGGTTGGGAAGTTCTGGCCAACCCCATTCAACAAGTCAGAATCTTAATGGTTCAAGAGTTCTGTGCCAATGCATGGATCACTAGGAACCATGATCAAAGTATGAACCCGAATCCAAAGAATTGGCTTACAATGGTTTAGGGGAAATGCTTAGATTTCAGTCCGAAAAATGTAAAGTTGGCGTTTCACTTGCCAATTATGCAAGAAAACGCTCGCCCCTACACTAGAAGGGTCCTCATGGACATATGTGTAGAAGGAGCTCAATGGAAAAGAGACTCAAAAGGCAAGATGGTTCAATTGAGAAGACTGGACCTCAAGTCTGTGGCTAGAGGATGGTTGGTGTTCATCCAACGCTCCATCATCCCAACTAGCAACCGATCCAAAGCAACTGTGGATCGGGCCATCATGATTCATAGCATCATGATTGGAGAGGAAGTAGAAGTTCATGAAGTCATCCCTCTAGAACTCTACAAAGTTGCCGAAAAGCCCTCCACCTTGGCAAGGCTAGCTTTTCTTCATCTCATTTGCCATTTATGCAACTTAGCTGGAGTTGTCATAGAAGGAGACATCCTCATTGAAGAGGACAAGCACATCACTAAGAAGAGGATGGAGCAAACAAGAGAGCCCATTCATGGATCTCAAGAGACGCATGAGGAAGCTCATTATCAAGAAATCCCTGAGATGCCTCAAGGGATGCATTTTCCTCCAAATAACTATTGGGAACAACTCAACACTTCTCTAGAAGGATTGAGTCATAACATGAACCAATTAAGGGTGGAACATCAAGAGCACTCCATCATTCTCAATGAGATTAGAGAAGATCAAAGAGCTATGAGAGAGGAGCAACAAAGGCAAGGAAGAGACATAGAGGAGCTCAAGGACATCATTGGTCCTTCAAGGAGAAGACGCCACCATCACTAAGGTGGAATCATTCCTTAACTTCCTTGTTCTTATCTCTCTATTTTTTGGTTTTTGAGCTTCATGTTTGTTTATGTTTGTGTCTTTACTTCATGATCATTAGTATTTAGTAACTATGTCTTAAAGCTTTGAAAACTTCCATGAATCCTTCACCTTTCTTAAATGAAAAATGTTTTTAATACAAAAGAACAAGAAGTACATGAGTTTTGAATTCATCCTTGAAATTAGTTTAATTATATTGATGTGGTGACAATACTTTTTGTTCTCTGAATGAATGCTTAAACAGTGCATATTTTTGATCTTGTTGTTTATGAATGTTAAAATTGTTGGCTCTTGAAAGAATGATGAAAAGGAAAAATGTTATTGATAATCTGAACAATCATGAAATTGATTCTTGAAGTAAGAAAAAGCAGTGAAGAACAAAGCTTGCGAAAAAAAAAAGAAAGAAAAAGAAAAAGCAAGCAGAAAAAGCCAATAGCCCTTAAAACCAAAAGACAAGGGTAAAAAGGATCCAAGGCTTTAAGCATCAATGGATAGGAGGGCCTAAGGAAATAAAATCCTGGCCTAAGCGGCTAAACCAAGTTGTCCCTAACCATGTGCTTGTAGCATGTAGGTCCAAGTGAAAAGCTTGAGACTGAGTGGTTAAAGTCGTGATCCAAAGCAAAAAGAGTGTGCTTAAGAGCTCTGGACACCTCTAACTGGGGACTTTAGCAAAGCTGAGTCATAATCTGAAAAGCTTCACCCAGTCATGTGTCTGTGGCATTTATGTATCCCGTGGTAATATTGGAAAACAAAGTGCTTAGGGCCACGGCCAAGACTCATAAAAGTAGCTGTGTTCAAGAATCAACATACTTAACTAGGAGAATCAATAACACTATCTGAAACTCTAAGTTCCTATAGATGCTAATCATTTTGAACTTCAAAGGAAAAAGTGAGATGCCAAAATTGTTCAGAGGCAAAAAGCTACAAGTCCCGCTCATCTAATTTAAACTAATATTCATTGATATTTTGAGCTTTATAGTATATTCTCTTCTTTTTATCCTATTTTATTTTCAGTTTCTTGGGGACAAGCAACAATTTATGTTTCGTGTTGTGATGAGAGGATAATTTATACGCTTTTTGGTATTGTTTTTAGGTAGTTTTTAGTAAGATCTAGCTACTTTTAGGGATGTTTTTATTAGTTTTTATGCAAAATTCACATTTCCGGACTTCACTATGAGTTTGTGTGTTTTTCTATAATTTCAGGTATTTTCTGGATGAAATTGAAGGACCTGAACAAAAATCCGATAGGAGGCTGACAAAGGACTGCTGATACTATTGGATTCTGACCTCCCTACATTCGAGATGGATTTTCTGGAGCTACAGAACTCTAAATGGTGCGCTCTCAATGGCATTGGAAAGTAGACATCCAGAGCTTTCCAGAAATAGATAATAGTCCATACTTTATTCGAGGTTAGATGACGCAAACTGGCTTTCAACGCCAGTTCCATGCTGTATTCTAGAGTAAAACGCTAGAAACACATCCCAAACCAGAGTTAAACGCCAAAAACACGTTACAACTTGGCGTTTAACTCTAAGGGAAGCCTCTGCACGTGTAAAGCTCAAGCTTAGCCCAAGCACACACCAAGTGGGCCCCGGAAGTGGATTTCTGCATCATTTACTCATTCCTGTAAACCCTAGTAGCTAGTTTAGTATAAATAGAATTTTTTACTATTGTACTAGGGTCTAATCTTGGATTTTACATCTTTGATCACATTTTGGGGGCTGGCCACTCGGCCATGCCTAGACCACCATCACTTATGTATTTTCAACGGTGGAGTTTCTACACACCATAGATTAAGGTGTGGAGCTCTGCTGTACCTCGAGAATTAATGCAATTACTATTGTTTTTCTATTCAATTCAAGCTTATTCTTATTCTAAGATATCATTTGTACTTCAACCTGATGGATGTGATGATCCATGACACTCATCATCATCCGTCCTTATGAACGCGTGCCTGACAACCACCTCCGTTCTAAAAGCGAGAGCTAGAGTGTGTATCTCTTGGATTCCTGATGCACGATGCATGGTTGCCCTCACCTGACAACCGAGCCTTCCATTCTGTGAGATCAGAGTCTTCGTGGTATAAGCTAGAATCCATTGGTAGTATTCATGAGAATCCGAAAAGTCTAAACCTTGTCTGTGGTATTCCAAGTAGGATTCAGGGATTGAATGACTGTGATGAGCTTCAAACTCGTGAGTGTTGGCCGTAGTGACAAACGCAAAAGGATCAATGGATTCTATTCTGACATGATCGAGAACCAACAGCTGATTAGCCATGCGGGAAACTGTAGAGGACCATTTTCACTGAGAGGATGGAAAGTAGCCATTGACAACGGTGACGCCCTACATACAGCTTGCCATGAAAAGGAGTAAGAATGACTGGATGAAGCAGTAGGAAAGCAGAGATTCAGAAGGAATACAGCATCTTTATACACTTATCTGAAATTTCCACCAATGAATTACATAAGTATCTCTATCTTTATTTTATGCTTTATTTATCTTTATATTTTTGAAAACCATTTATAACCACTATAATTTGCCTAACTGAGATTTACAAGATGATCATAGCTTGCTTCATACCAACAATCTCCGTGGGTAATTCACGTTGGACGACCCAGTGCACTTGCTGGTTAGTTGTGCGGAGTTGTGACAAAGTGTAATTCACGTTTGAGAGCGCTACCAATTTTTTGGCGCCATTGTTGATGATCACAATTTCGTGCACCAAGTATTGTTCCTCTTAAGAAGATGAAGATATTATTGAAGAGCAAATTACTCAATATCTAGGAGCAATCATGAAGCTGAATGCCAAGTTATTTGGTAATGAGACTTGGGAGGATGAATCTCCATTGCTTATCAGTGAACTGAATGCCTGGGTTCAGCAGACATTACCTCAGAAGAAACCGGATCCCGAAAGGTTCTTAATACCTTGTACAATAGGCACCATGACCTTTGAGAAGGCTCTGTGTGACCTGGGGTTTGGTATAAACCTGATGCCACTCTCTGTAATGGAGAAACTAGGGATCTTTGAGGTACAAACTGCAAGAATCTCACTAGAGATGGTAGACAAATCGATAAAACAAGCTTATGGACTTGTAGAGGACGCCTTAGTGAAGGTTGAAGGCCTTTACATCCCTGCTGACTTCATAATCCTAGACACTGGGAAGGATGAGGATGAATCCATCATCCTTGGAAGACCCTTCCTAGCCACAGCAAGGGCTGTGATTGATGTGAACAGAGGAGAGTTAGTCCTTCAATTGAATGAGGACTACCTTGTGTTTAAGGCTCAAGGATCTTCCTCTGTAAACATGGAGAAGGAGCATGAAGAGCTTCATCCAATTTTCTCCACTCAGAGCATGATTGTGGCCTCTCAACACCAAACATAGAGTTTGAATGTGGGGGCTCTGCTTGACTCTGTAAGAGCTTTCTGTCAAGCTATTGACATTAAAGAAGCGCTTGTTGGGAGGCAACCCAATTTTATTTATCTATGTTAATTACTTTTCCATTTCAATTTCCATTATTCATTGATGTTTTCTTTAGGTTGATGATCATGTGGAGTCACAAAAACAGCTGCAGAATTAAAGCAGAATCAAAAATAGCATCAAAAATAGCACACACTAGAGGACAGACTTACTGGCGTTTAAACGCAAGTAAGGATAGCAGAATGGGCGTTTAACGCCCAGCTGATGCATTCACATATTTTCCATTTTAACTAGTTAGTTTAGTTAGTTTTAGCTTAGCTTCATTCATTTTCTTTGAAATAAATGAGCAATTTTGTGAATTTTTCCTCCATGCATTCATGAACCAAGAACTAAGTGAAATTTGGCATAATCTATGCAAATGATCCAAGAAGTTTATATGCAATTTGAGGTGAATGATTTCATTGAAATTTATTGCATAAGATGGAAAAACTTTGAGGAAAATTCCTTGGTTTATGTTAGGTGATGAAGCAAGAAGACAATGGTGCAAGGAGATCTTGGAGCAAGGAGGAGTAGCATGTTGGCAACCTGGAAACCAAGTTGGCAACGCTCATTTGATGCAATCAAGAAGAACAGCACGTTGGCAACTTAGAAACCAAGTTGCCAACGCCCATTTGGTGCTGCCAGGAGGAACAGCACGTTGGCAACTTGGAAACCAAGTTGGCAACGTGCTAAGTGTGTATCCAGCAGAGTTGGCAGCTTGACCTTTCCCTCTTCAAGGATGCATAACTTGAACCACAAAGATCCAATTCATATGCTTCCAATTATGTTGAGAAGCTGACATCCAGAGCTTTCCAACGATATACAATAGTCCATAATGTAGCATGAAATGGAAGCTCAAATCAGAGTCATCTTTAAGCCCCAAAAACAAGGAAATGAAGTTGAGAGTAGAGGTTGGGCGTTGTCTCTGGCGTGTTTGCCAACAACGTGGGCAACAACGCCCAACAAGCCAAGTTTCCAAGAACCTGGCATTGTCACTGGCGTGTTTGCCAGCAACGTGGGCAACAACGCTCAACAAGCCTGGAGGAAGATGCATTGCATGTTGCCAACTTGGGAACCAAGTTGGCAACGCCAGGAAGCTACCAGAGGAGGTGATTGCGCGTTATCTCTGGCGTGTTTGCCAACAACGTGGGCAACAACGCCCAAGCAAAGAGGAGAGGAGAACCTGGTGTTGTCACTGGCGTGTTTGCCAGCAACGTGGGCAACAACCCCCAAGCAAAGAGAAGAGGAGAGCCTGGCGTTGTTGCTGGCGTGTTTGACACCAACGTGGGCAACAACGCCTAGGCAGCTTGACATTGCCCTATTCAATGGCGTGTATCTTGAGCTAGAAAACTCCAATTGAAGTGAACTCAGTGGCATTGGAAAGTAGACATCAAGAGCTTTCCAACCATATATTATAGTATGGGATTGGAGTTCATCTGAAGGTTCAAAAGCCAGCTTCATTTAGAGCCTCAGACATTAAGGGCGTTGTCACTGGCGTGTTCACCAAGTTACCAACGCCCAACCCAGGCAGCCTGACCTTGCCATCTTCAAAGGAGCATAACTTGAGCTATAGAGATCCAATTGAGGTGCTTTTAGTTATGTTGGAAAGCTGACATTCAGAGATTTCCAACCATGTATAATAGTTTATAGTGAAGCACAAAATTGAAGCTCAAACCAGAGGCAACTTTGGGCACCAAAACTGAGTTCAGAAAGGGCCAAGTGTTTAGCAACAACTTGGGCTGGCAATGCCCGAACACCAAGCCTGGTGCCCTGGAAATTCCTTGCATGTTGCCAATGTGCATAAAGCTGGCGTGTTTGCCAGTAACGCCCAGATTGGGCCAGGATTGATGAGGACTTGCTCTTGCTCTCTACACTCTCTTCAAAGGGGAATACTTCCTTCATTGGACCAGGAACTTAACAATGGAAAAGCCCACATTGCCAAACCCAATTGAGGACCTCCAAATGAGTTTTAGGAATAGTATAAATAGAGTAGAATTTTGTACTTGGAGGACTTCCTTCCACTTCTTAGAGACTTACTTTATACTTTTACATTTCACTCCAGTACTTGAACTTTTACAGCATTCTTCACTTTCGGGAGGATACCCGAAAGTTATTTTGTTTTTCTTGCAACTTTCAACTTTCAGTTTTTTAAGAACTTCTTCTTCATTCTTCATTTATTGACTACTTGATTTTAATGTCTACTTTTGCAATTGTTGTTGAATTTAGAGCTATGATTCACTAAACCCCACTTTTATTAGGGGGAGGAGCTTTGTTTATTTGAATGGGTTGACAACTAATATTTTCCTTCTCAATTCAAGTGGTTCATCCAATAGGAAACTCTTGTTCTTCACAGATTCAATTACATTCGAGAGGAGGATTGAATCTACATAAATTGTATGGTGAACTTGATAAAGAATCCATATAATTCAATTTGGAGTTCTACTTTCACAATTTGTTTGAACAATACACTTTGGGTTGGTATGTGAGACGTAACCTCCCTTAGTTGAGATCCTGGAAGTTGTGTGGCTTTGGATTAGAAATTTGAACTTCACCTCTTCTCATGACCAATTAGATCACGAGAGTGGCAATTGATTGGGTTGAGAGAAATTGAATTGCCAAGAGATTAGAATTCAATTATCCACAATCCGCCATGGATCTATACCCATGATTGAGAAGGAGTTGAGTAAAGTCAATTCATGACAATTTGCACCTCTGATCCCTAATGATCTCTCTATCATTAATTCTCATCTCTTGTGTTCTTTAGTTATTTTGAATACTCACTACCCAATTCCCTTCTATTTTCTTGCAATTTATCATTCCGTCACTTACACTCTGTTTTCTATTCTTTGCAATTTACTTTTCTGCTCTCTACAATTCTGCACTCTTTAATTTCTTGCAATTTATTTTCAATGTCATTTAAGTTTCTTGCATTTTAAGTTTCAGCTATTTACCTTCATTTTCCTTCTTTATTCTAGTTCTTTAAATTCCTTGCTATTTAAATTTTTGCAATTACGTTAAAAAAATCACAAATCTCATGAAATTAAAACCATGTTTGCTTGACTAAATATACCATTTAACTAAAGTTGCTTGATCTACCAATCTCCGTGGGATCGACCTCACTCTTAGTGAGTTTTATTACTTGATACGACCCGGTATACTTGCCGGTTGTACGTGAATTCTAATTTTTGCGTATCAAGTTTTTGGCGCCGTTGCCGGGGATTGGAAAAGATTGACAATGATTAAGTGAATAGTAGTTTAGATTAATCATTTTTTTCTTTTCTTGTTAAACCCATTAACTGTTTGATACTTTGTTTTACCAACCTCAACTCCACTCTAGCAATAGAGTGTTTCACTTGTATTATTGGTTTTGTTTGTGTATGTCAGGGGCAAATAGATTTAATATTGAGGACGAGAGAACCCTCAGAAGGATAAGGAGAGCAGAAAGAGGAAAGGGGATAGTTGGTGAAGAGGAATCAGAGGGAGAGGATCAAGTCATGGAGGACGACATGCACAACCCACCTGAAGGAGCTGCTAACAATGATGGACCACCTAGAAGGGTGTTATCTTCTTACACCATCCCTGATCCAAGACATTGTGGGAGCAGTATTGCCACCCCAAATGTTCATGCCCACAATTTTGAGTTGAAACCTCAGCTCATCACCTTAGTACAAAATAACTGCTCCTATGGAGGGGGACCTCTTGAAGACCCAAATCAACATCTATCTGTTTTTTTTAGGATATATAATACAGTGAAGACAAATGGAGTGCATCCAGATGTCTACAAATTGCTGCTATTCCCATTCTCCTTGAGGGATAAGGCCACTCAATGGCTAGAGTCATTCCCCAAGGAAAGCATCAACAATTGGAATGATCTGATGAGCAGATTTCTAGCAACGTTCTACCCACCCCAAAAGATCATCAAATTGAAGACAGAGGTCCAAACTTTCAGGCAAATGGAAGGGGAGTCATTGTATGAAGCCTGGAAGAGATATATAGCATTAATGAGAAGATGTCCACCTGACATGTTTAGTGACTGGGTGAAACTCCAAAACTTCTATGAAGGCTTAAATCTAAAAGCGAGGAAGGGACTAGACTACTCATCAGGAGGATCACTCAACATGATGAAGACTGCTGAAGAGGCTCAAGACCTCATTGAGATTGTGGCAAACAATCAGTACTATTACTCATCAGAGAGGCATCATAACTCAGCCCCAAGGAAGGGCGTGATGGAGCTTGAAGGTGTTGACACTATATTGGCACAGAATAAGTTAATGCACCAACAAATTCAATAACAAATAGAAATGATGACGAAGAGAATGGATGGCCTCCAACTAGCATAAGTAAATGTAGCAAATCAACCTTCACTTGAATGGGGCCAAGGTGAAGGAGTTACTGTTAAACAGCCACAAGAGCAAGTTCAGTACATGCAGAATCAATTTTTTTTTTTGAACTGCTTTTTCTTGCTTCAAGAATCAATTTCATGATTTTTCAGATCATCAATAATATTTTTCGTGTTCCTCATCCTTTCAGGAGCCAAAATTCATCAAATTCAAAGTACAATTTATGCACTGTTCAAGCATTCATTCAGAGAACAAAAAGTATTACCACCACACATAATTAATTATAATTTTTATTATTAAGAACTCGAAAATATAAATTACTTCTTTATTCTAAAAAAAATCTACTACTTTATTCATGCCTGATGATGATGAGAAAAATAAATTATAGCTTAATTGGAAATAAAATCAAAATAGACATACTAATTACTACTACTACTATATATCTCCTAAGGTGAATTTCTAAAAAAAAAAACGCTATCACTAAGTTAAAGCAGGAAAATTGGAACTCAACAACCTTTTGTTTTGAGGAGGGCATGCTCTTCTAATCCTTGGGGTGTTGTTCAAGGGTTAATTTTTGGCGCTTCAGCTCCCTTAGATCACGCCCTTGCTCTTCCTGTTCCTTAAGCAGTTTGCACAGCATGCTGCTTTGATTGCTCTGTTCTTCTTTTATTTGGTCCATAGCTTCTTGCAATTTGGAAACAGAAGCCTCAAGATGTTCCCAATATTCGAATTGAGGCAGTTCTGGGAGGGCTTCCTGTGCTCTCCTCTTGGCAGAATCATCTTGTTGCTGTTGTCTGACCATTGATATTCCATTGATTGGCCTCTCAACTGAAATATACTCTGTTATTCCCATCTTCACTCCGGCATCTTTACAGAGCATAGAAATTAAGCTTGGATAGGCCAATTTGGCGTCCTTGGAATTCCTGTTTGCTATTTTATATAGCTCACATGAGATCAGTTGATGGACTTCCACCTCTTTTCCCAACATGATGCAGTGAATCATGACAGCTCTTTTGATGGTTACTTCAGAACGGTTGCTGGTGGGCAATATGGAACGCCCAATGAAATCCAGCCAGCCTCTGGCTACTGGTTTTAGATCTTCTCTTTTGAGTTGAATTGGGGTGCCAGTGGTGCTGGTAGTCCACCTGGCTTCAGGGATGCATATGTCCTCTAGAATCTTGTCTAGACCTTTGTTTACCCTCATCATTCTCCTGTTAAAGGAGTCTGGATCATCTTTCAGTGGAGGAATCTTAAAAATTTCCCTGATCTTGTCAGGGTGAGTATGAACAATCTTTCCTCTGACTAAGGTCCGATGGTCATAGAGAGCAACTCCAATTATTCTCTGCCTGTCTGTCTGCCATAAATTGGCATAAAACTCCTGAACCATGTTTCTTCCCACTTTCGTTTCAGGATTGGTCAGAATTTCCCAATTCCTGATTCAAATTTACTCTTGAATCTCTTGATATTCATCTTTTTTCAGATCAAATTTGACTTCCGGGATCACTGATCTGTGACTCATTATTTTGTAATAATGATCTGAATGTTCTTTAGTTAAGAACTTCCCTTGATTCCAGAGGGGCTTTGGAGCACTCTCTTTCTTGCCCCTTGGGGTGGGTTGCTTTCCTCTAGGGGCCATGAATTTAATGAGAATGTTTTTGTGATCACGGATAACCACACCAAACTTAGAGCCTTGCTTGTCCTCAAGCAAAAGAGAAGAAAGAAGAGGGAGAGGAAGAGAGCAAGTGTGGCAAGGTGAAGAAGAATGGGGCGCCGAACTCAATATATGGGGAGGGGGGTGGAAAATTTCGAAAATAAGAAAAGGGTGAGATATAAGATATGATTTATAAAAGATAGATTTGAATTTTTAATTTTGAAAAAGATATTTTTAAAGAGATAATTGAGTTCTGAAAACAAATTTTAAAGAGTTTGATTGGATTGAAAATAGTTTGTCTTTATGGATTAAGATACATTTGATATTATTGAAAAAGGGATTTTAGAAATTAGGATTTTTAGAACACTAATTTGAATTGAGGGATGATAATTTAAAATATGTTTATGCAAGAAATCATGAATTGGAACATAAAAAATTAGAAAATTTGTAAAGAGAAACGAAATTTACCTCCTCCCCACCATCCTGGTGTTAAACGCCCAACTGCTGCATGGTTTGGGCATTTAACGCCCAAATGTTGCTTTTCCTAGGCGTTCAACGCCCAGTTGATGCATCTTTCTGGCGTTGAACGCCAGGAAGTCCTTTGTTACTGGGCGTTTTTCTAAACGCCCAGGATGCTGCCAAACTGGCGTTAAACGCCCAGAAGGTGCTTCTTTCTGGCGTTTAACGCCCAGAAGATGCTCCTTTCTGGCGTTTAACGCCCAGAAGGCTACCCTTACTGGCGTTGAACGCCCAGTGGGTGCTTCTTTTGGGCATTCAACGCCCAAAATGTTTCTTACTGGCTTTTTCACGCCAGTAAGCTTCCAATTTCCTTTATAACTCTGTGAATCCAACCAATTGCTATTTTACCTTGAAGAGACTTTGACATATACCTGAAAAAAAAACAATTAATTAATTAATACGAATAAAATTAAATTTTGTGATTGGCTGGGTTGCCTCCCAGCAAGCGCTTCTTTAATGTCATTAGCTGGACTATTACTGAGTTTTAATTAAGTCTCAGTCTTGAGCACTCTTGCTCAAAATTTCCTTTAAGATAGTGTTTGACTCTTTGTCCATTAACAATGAACTTTTTGTTAGAGTCATTATCCTGAAGCTCTATATATCCATATGGTGATACGTTTGTAATGACATATGGACCTCTCCACCGGGATTTTAATTTCCCGGGGAATAATTTGAGCCTAGAATTAAATAGCAGAACTTTCTGCCCCGGCTCAAAGACTCTGGATGACAATTTCTTATCATGCCATCTTTTCGCTTTCTCTTTGTAAATCTTTGCATTTTCGAAAGCATTGAGTCTAAATTCCTCTAGCTCATTTAACTGGAGCAATCGTTTTTCTCCGGCTAACTTGGCATCAAGGTTTAGGAATCTGGTTGCCCAATAGGCCTTGTGTTCCAGTTCCACTGGCAAGTGACATGCCTTTCCATACACAAGTTGGTATGGAGAGGTCCCTATAGGGGTCTTGAATGCTGTTCTGTATGCCCACAGAGCATCATCCAAGCTTCTTGCCCAATCCCTTCTACGGTTAATTACAGTCCATTCCAGGATTCTTTTGAGTTCTCTATTTGAGACTTCAGCTTGCCCATTAGTTTGTGGATGATATGGAGTAGCTACCCTGTGGCTAACTCCATAACGAACCAGAGCAGCATAAAGCTGTTTATTGCAGAAATGAGTGCCCCCATCACTAATTAACACTCTACGGATACCAAATCTGCTGAAGATGTGTTTCTGGAGGAATTTTAACACTGTTTTAGTGTCATTGGTGGGTGTTGCAATAGCCTCCACCCATTTGGATACATAATCCACTGCCACCAGAATATAAGTGTTTGAGTATGATGGTGGGAAGGGTCCCATGAAGTCAATGCCCTATACATCAAACAACTCAATCTCCAAGATCCCTTGCTAAGGCATGGCGTAACTGTGAGGTAGATTGCCAGATCTTTGGCAACTGTCACAATTAAGTACATACACTCGGGAGTCTTTATAGAGAGTAGGCCAGTAGAAGCCGCTTTGGAGGACTCTTGTGGCTGTTCGCTCACTTCCAAAATGTCCTCCATACTGTGATCCATGGCAGTGCCATAGGATCTTCTGTGCTTCTTCCTTAGGCACACATCTACGGATTACTCCGTCTGCACATCTCTTAAAGAGATATGGCTCATCCCAAAGATAATACTTTGCATCTGTGATCAGCTTCTTTATTTGCTGTCTACTGTACTCTTTGGGTATAAATCTCACTGCCTTGTAGTTTGCAATGTCTGCAAACCATGGCACTTCCTGGATGGCAAAGAGTTGCTCATCCGGAAAGGTTTCAGAGATCTCAGTGAGAGGGAGGGACGCCCCTTCCACTGGTTCTATTCCGGACAGGTGATCTGCTACTTGATTCTCTGTTCCTTTTCTGTCTCTTATTTCTATATCAAACTCCTGCAGAAGCAGCACCCATCTTATAAGTCTGGGTTTTGAATCCTGCTTTGTGAGTAGATATTTAAGAGCAGCATGGTCTGTATACACAATCACTTTTGATCCTACTAAATAGGATCTGAATTTATCAATGGCGTAAACTACTGCAAGTAGTTCTTTTTTTGTGGTTGTGTAATTCTTCTGTGCGTCATTTAAAACACGGCTGGCATAGTAAATGACGTGCAGAAGCTTGTCATGCCTTTGTCCCAACACTGCACCAATGGCATGGTCACTGGCATCACACATTAATTCAAATGGTAATGTCCAGTCTGGTGCAGAGATGATTGGTGCTGTAACCAATTTAGCTTTCAGAGTCTCAAATGCTTGCAGACACTCTTTATCAAAGATAAATGGCGTGTCAGCAGCTAGCAGGTTGCTCAGAGGTTTGGCAATTTTTGAAAAATCCTTTATAAACCTCCGGTAGAATCCTGCATGCCCCAGAAAGCTTCTGATTGCCTTAACATTGGTGGGTGGTGGTAATTTTTCAATTACCTCAACTTTAGCTTGATCCACCTCTATTCCCTTGTTTGAGATTTTGTGCCCAAGGACAATTCCTTCAGTCACCATGAAATGACACTTTTCCCAGTTTAAAACCAGGTTGGTGTCTTGGCATCTTTTTAGAACAAGTGCTAAATGGTTAAGGCAGGAGCTGAATGAGTCTCCAAACACTGAAAAGTCATCCATGAAGACTTCCAGAAATTTTTCCACCATATCAGAAAAAATTGATAGCATGCACCTCTGAAAGGTTGCAGGTGCATTGCATAGCCCAAATGGCATCCTTCTGTATGCAAATACTCCAGATGGGCATGTGAATGCCGTTTTCTCCTGATCCTGTGGATCTACTGCAATTTGATTATAACCTGAATATCCATCCAGAAAGCAGTAGTATTCATGACCTGCTAATCTTTCTAGCATCTGGTCTATGAATGGTAAAGGAAAATGATCCTTTCTGGTAGCTGTATTGAGCCTTCTGTAATCAATACACATGCGCCACCCAGTAACTGTTCTTGTAGGGACCAGTTCATTTTTTTCATTATGAACCACTGTCATGCCACCTTTCTCAGGGATGACTTGGACAGGGCTCACCCAGGGGCTGTCAGAAATAGGATAAATAATCCCAGCCTCTAGTAATTTAGTGACCTCTTTCTGCACTACTTCCTTCATGGCTGGGTTCAGCCGCCTTTGTGGTTGAACCACTGGCTTGGCGTCACCCTCCAGTAAGATCTTGTGCATGCATCTAGCTGGGCTAATGCCCTTTAGATCACTGATGGACCACCCAAGAGCTGTCTTGTGTGTCCTTAGCACTTGAATTAGTGCTTCCTCTTCCTGTGGCTCTAAGGTAGAGCTTATGATTACAGGAAAGGTATCACCTTCTCCCAAGAATGCATATTTTAGGGAAGGTGGTAATGGTTTGAGCTCGGGTTTAGGAGGTTTCTCCTCTTCCTGAGGGATTTTCAGAGGTTCTACTATTTTCTCTGAATCCTCCAGATCAGGCTGGACGTCTTTAAAGATGTCCTCTAGCTCTGATTCGGGACTCTCAGCCATATTGACCTCTCTTACCAGAGAGTCAATAATATCAACACTCATGCAGTCATTTGGGGTGTCTGGATGTTGCATGGCTTTGACAACATTCAACTTGAACTCCTCCTCATTGACTCTCAAGGTTACTTCCCCTTTTTGGACATCAATAAGGGTTCGGCCAGTTGCTAGGAAGGGTCTTCCTAGAATGAGAGTTGCACTCTTGTGCTCCTCCATTTCCAGCACCACAAAGTCAGTAGGAAAGGCGAATGGCCCAACCTTGGCAATCATGTCTTCAATCACGCCTGATGGGTATTTAATGGAGCCATCAGCAAGTTGAAGACATATCCTGGTTGGTTTAATTTCTTCAGTTAAACCAAGCTTTCTGATAGTAGATGCAGGTATTAAGTTGATACTTGCCCCAAGATCACATAAAGCTTGCTTGGTACAATTACCCTCTAATGTGCATGGTATCATAAAGCTTCCAGGATCTTTAAGCTTCTCAGGTAAGCTTTTCAGAATGACTGCACTGCATTCTTCAGTGAGGTAGACTTTTTCAGTTTCCCTCCAATCCTTCTTATGACTTAAGATTTCTTTCATGAACTTAGCATAAGAAGGTATTTGCTCAAGTGCTTCTGCAAACGGAATCTTTATTTCAAGAGTCCTGAGATAGTCTGCAAAGCAGGCAAATTGCTTATCCTGTTCCGCTTGGCGGAGTTTTTGAGGATAAGGCATTTTGGCTTTGTATTCCTCAACCTTAGTTGCTGCAGGTTTATTACCTACAGAAGTGGGTTGGGAAGCCTTTTTAGAAGGGTTGTTATCAGCACTTGTATGTGACTGATTTCCCATTGGCATTTGAATGCCAGTGGTGGGGGCTGGAGTGGCGTTAGACGCCACTTCCTTGTTTGTTACTGGCGTTTGAACGCCAGAACCATGTTCCCCTTGGGCGTTCAACGCCGGATTCATGCTTGTTTCTGGCGTTGAACGCCAGGAATGAGCATGGTCTGGGCGTTCAGCGCCAGCTTTGTTCCTTTCTGGGCTCTGACTGTCCTCAGAAGGATTTTGAGTATCCACTTGTTCATTTCTTGGTTTCCTGCTGCTTTGAAGTGAGGTATTTAATGTTTTCCCACTTCTTAATTGAACTGCTTGGCATTCTTCTGTTATTTGTTTTGATAGTTGCTTTTCTGTCTGCTTTAATTGTACTTCCATGTTCCTGTTAGCCATTCTTGTTTCCTGTAATATTTCTTTGAATTCGGCTAGCTGCTGAGTTAGAAAATCTAATTGCTGATTGAATTCATTAGCCTGATCCACTGGACTGAGTTCTGCAGTTATTGTTTTAGCTTCTTCTTTCATGGAAGATTCACTGCTTAGGTACAGATGTTGATTTCTGGCAACTGTATCAATAAGCTCTTGAGCCTCTTCAATTGTTTTTCTCATATGTATAGATCCACCAGCTGAGTGGTCTAGAGAAATCTGAGCTTTTTCTGTAAGCCCATAGTAGAAGATGTCTAATTGCACCCATTCTGAAAACATTTCAGAGGGGCATTTTCTTAGCATCTCTCTGTATCTCTCCCAGGCATCATAAAGGGATTCATTATCTCCTTGTTTGAAGCCTTGGATGCTTAGCCTTAGCTGTGTCATCCGTTTTGGAGGGAAATAGTGATTCAGGAATTTTTCTGACAGCTGCTTCCATGTTTTTATGCTGTTCTTAGGCTGGTTATTTAACCACCTCTTAGCTTGATCTTTTACAGCAAATGGAAACAGTAATAATCTGTAGACATCCTGATCCACTTCCTTATCATGTACTGTGTCAGCAATTTGCAAGAATTGTGCTAGAAACTCTGTAGGTTCTTCATGTGGAAGACCAGAATACTGGCAGTTTTGCTGTACCATGATAATGAGCTAAGGATTCAGCTCAAAGCTACTAACTCCAATGGAGGGTATACATATACTACTCCCATATGAAGCAGTAGTGGGGTTAGCATATGACCCCAGAGTCCTCTTGGATTGTTCATTCATACTTACTTTCATAATGGAATACAAGAGATAATTTATATGTTGAAAATTATTTATTTTATAAAAATTAATTTTTTTTTTATAAAATAAAATAAAAACGAAATAAATAAAAGAAAGTGGAAATATTTTGAAATTGAAAATTTAATTTTTATATAAAATTTTCGAAAAAAAGTAGTTCAAAATTAGTTAGAAAAATAAAATTTTTTGAATTTTGAATTTTATGATGAAAGAGAAAAACACACAAAAGACACAAGACTTAAAATTTTTAGATCTAATGCTCCTTAATTTTCGAAAATTTTTGGAGGGAAAACACCAAGGAACACCAAACTTAAAAATTTTAAGATCAAGACACAAGAACAACTCAAGAACACTTTGAAGATTCACAAGAACACCAAGAACAAAAGGAAGAACACCAAACTTAAAATTTTTAGAAAAATTTAATAAAATTTTCGAAAATTATGAAAAAATTAACAAGAAAACACCAAACTTAAAGTTTGGCACAAGATTAAATCAAGAAAAATTATTTTTGAAAAAGGTTCCAAAGCGTATACCCAATTATCAAGAATATAAACCAATACTCTAGCCAATTGGGAATAAATGTAACACTTGTTCTAGATATTCCAATTAATGTTTTAGAAAGAATACAAGTGAAACAAGAAAAGACACAGCAAGAAAACTCAAGATCAAACAAGAAAAATAAACAAGAACAACTTGAAGATCAATGAAGAACAAAGAACACAAGTCGAAAATTTTAAAGAAAAATATGAGATATGCAATTGACACCAAACTTAGAATAAGACATTAAACTCACGAAAAATTAACAATTAATAAAGAAGAATAATATTTTTGAAAAGAAATTTTTTTTTTTTTGAAAAGAAACTATCCTATCAAGATTTAATGACTCTATAACAATAAAAATAAAAATAAATTATTCTTAATCTAAGAAATAAAATAAACCTTTAGTTGTTCAAACTCGAATAATCCCCGGCAACGGCGCCAAAAACTTGGTGCACAAATTTGTAATCCGCACAACTAACCAGCAAGTGCACTAGGTCGTCCAAGTAATACCTTACGTGAGTAAGGGTCGATCCCACGGAGATTATTGGTTTGAAGCAAGCTATATTTATTTTATTAATCTTAGTCAGGAGGCCAATAGGATTATAAGTGAAATTACCAGATTTGATTATAGGAATAAAAGAAGTTAACAGCGTTACTTGTTGTGCAGTAATGAGAAATATGTTGGAGTTTTGGAGATGCTTTGTCCTCTGA
Organism: Arachis stenosperma; assembly: GCF_014773155.1. Lineage (NCBI taxonomy): Eukaryota > Viridiplantae > Streptophyta > Magnoliopsida > Fabales > Fabaceae > Arachis > Arachis stenosperma. Next base: position 41,367,902 of record NC_080383.1, on the reverse strand, counting down.
ACTTCAACTCTTCCTTGAAATCCTTCAACACACGAAAAGTCCCTTCCATGGCAAGCTCTATGTAGGGTGTCACCGTTGTCAATGGCTACCTCCCATCCTCTCAGTGAAAACGTTCCTATGCTCTGTCACAGCACGGCTAATCATCTGTCGGTTCTCAATCGGGTTGGAATAGAATCCATTGATTCTTTTGCATCTGTCACTAACGCCCAGCCTTCAGGAGTTTGAAGCTCGTCACAGTCATTCAATCCCAGAATCCTACTCGGAATACCACAGACAAGGTTTAGACTTTCCGGACTCTCATGAATGCCGCCATCAATCCGGCTTATACCACGAAGATTCTGCGTAATGAATCTAAGAGATACTCATTCAGTCTGATGTAGAACGGAGGTGGTTGTCAGGCACACGTTCATGGTTTGGGGAAGGTGATGAGTGTCACGGATCATCACCTTCTCCATAATTAAGCGCGAATGAACATCTTAGATAAGAACAAGCGTGTTTGAATGGAAAAACATAGGAATTGTATTAATTCATCGAGACGCTGCAGAGCTCCTCACCCCCAACAATGGAGTTTAGAGACTCATGCCGTCAAAAAGTATGTAATTCAGATCTGAAAATGTCATGAGGTCCTAGATAAGTCTCTAAAAGTTGTTTAAATAGTAAACTAGTAACCTAGGTTTACAGAAAATGAGTAAACAAAGATAATTGGTGCAGAAATCCACTTCTGGGGCCCACTTGGTGTGTGCTGGGGCTGAGACTAAATCTATCCACGAGTAGAGGCCTTTCTTGGCGTTAAACTCCAGGTTATGACGTGTTTTGGGCGTTCAACTCTGGATCATGACGTTTTTCTGGCGTTTAACTCCAGACAGCAGCATGAACTTGGCGTTCAATGCCATGTTATGTCGTCTATCTTCGCGCAAAGTATGGACTATTATATATTGCTGGAAAGCCCTGGATGTCTACTTTCCAACGCCGTTGAGAGCGCGCCAATTGGACTCCTGTAGCTCCAGAAAATCCATTTCGAGTGCAGCGAGGTCAGGATCCAACAGCATCAGCAGTCCTTTTTCAGCCTAACTCAGATTTTTGCTCAGCTCCCTCAATTTCAGCCAGAAAATACCTGAAATCACAGAAAAACATACAATCTCATAGTAAAGTCCAGAAATATGATTTTTGCCTAAAAACTAATAATATTCTCCTAAAAACTAACTAAAACATGCTAAAATCTACATGAAATTACCCCCAAAAAGCGTATAAAATATCCGCTCATCACCTCTCATCTTAAATATGCATTCCTTGGTGAAAAGGACAGCTTTCCAGTAATCATCAACTCTACATTGAGTGTTGAAGAAGAAGAAAAACTCCTTGGAGTATTGAGAGCTCATAAAGGTACATTAGGGTGGACCATTGATGATTTGAAGGATATAAGCCCTGCCATATGCATGCACAAAATACTCTTGGAAGAAAATTCTAAACCAATGGTGCAACCCCAGAGAAGGCTGAACCCCACAATGAAGGAGGTTGTTCAAAAGGAAGTGCTGAAGTTGTGTAAAACTGGGATCATCTACCCTATCTCTGACAGCCCATGGGTTAGCCCAGTGCAAGTGGTACCCAAGAAAGGTGGTACGACTGTTATTGTCAATGAGAAGAATGAGCTCATCCCAACAAGAACAGTGACAGGGTGGAGAATGTGTATTGACTATAGGAGGCTGAATGATGCCACGTGAAAGGATCACTTTCCCCTCCCTTTCATTGACTAAATGCTTGAAAGACTAGCTAGCCATGCCTACTATTGTTTTCTTGATGGGTATTCTGGCTACAACCAGATAGTGGTCGACCCCATGGACCAAGAGAAGACATCATTTACTTGCCCCTTTGGAGTCTTCGCATATAGAAGAATGCCATTTGGATTATGTAATGCTCCAGCTACATTTCAGAGATGCATGTTATCAATCTTCTCGGACATGGTAGAAAAATTCATTGAAGTCTTTATGGATGACTTTTCTGTTTTTGGTGATTCCTTCAATACTTGCTTGCATCATCTTACCCTAGTCTTGAAAAAATGCCAAGAAACCAATTTGGTTTTGAACTAGGAAAAGTGCCATTTCATGGTACCTGAAGGAATTATTCTTGGTCATAAAATTTCAAGAAAGGGTATAGAGGTTGACAAGGCAAAAATAGAAATTATAGAAAAACTTCCTTTACCAACTAATGTGAAAGCTGTTAGAAGCTTCTTAGGGCATGCTGGGTTTTATAGAAGATTCATCAAAGACTTCTCCAAAATAGCAAAACCACTTAGCAATTTGCTAGTGGAGAATAATCCATTTTTCTTTGATGATGAGTGTAAACATGCCTTTGAGACTCTAAAAGCTAAGCTCACCACAGCACCAATCATCACATCCCCAAGTTGGGGATTACCCTTCGAACTCATGTGTGATGCAAGTGATCTTGCAATTGGTGCTGTGCTTGGGCAGAGGAAGGAAAAGAAGCTTCATGTTATCTACTATACAAGTAAAATATTGAACGAAGCTCAAGGAAATTACACCACAATAGAGAAAGAGTTATTAGCTGTGGTATATGCTTTTGATAAGTTTAGGCAATATTTGATTGGATCTAAAATTTTAGTCTACACTGACAATGCTGCTCTTAAGTATCTCATGTCAAAACAGGATACCAAAGCAAGGTTAATTAGATGTCTTGAGATAAAGGACAGGAAAGGTAGTGAGAATCAAGTTGCTAACCATCTATCAAGATTGCCACAAGGGACAAGTTAAGACATCTCTCAACCTATGAATGAAAGTTTTCCAGATGAGCACATCCTGCAAATTCAATAGACTCCTTGGTTCGCAGACATGGCCAACTACAAAGCAGAAAGGAGCATCCCACAAGAGTATACAAAATAACAAGTTAAAAAGCTGCTACATGAGGCTAAGTTATTCTTTTGGGATGAACCCTTCCTATTCAAAAGATGCCCAAATGGAATAATTAGAAGATGTGTGCCAGAGGTTGAGATGAAGGACATATTGTGGCATTGTCATAACTCTAGCTATGGTAGCTGTTCATACCCTGACCGAGCTCTCCAAACTCGGGAAGTTCGCAGAAGGTCCGACCTCGTCCCAAAGGCCCACGCCTAAGGTCGGACCTCGGACAAATAAAGAAGAAGGCCCATCAAAAGGAACGAAGCCCAAAACCTAAAGGCCGAAAAAGGCCTAGGAAAGGCGGTTCCACAAAAGATAGAGATAAGACTCCCAAAGATAAGATAAGATAAGAATATCTTATCCAGGGAAGATCACGACCAACCACTATAAATACACTGGAGCACCCAGGTATAACTCATACTCTAATTCTACTCAATATCTGCTTGGACCCATGCTAACTTAAGCATCGGAGTGTCATTGCAGGTACAACCCCCAGCCGCTCAGCACACCAAGCTCGGGTCACGGAACCCCTACCTCGGGTCTTGCCGGACGACCGAGCTATACGTTTCAGGTAACCCTCGGAACATTGGCGCCGTTGCCGGGGACCCTGGAAGTCATCCCTTTACCATGGCGGACGACCCTCCCAACAATAACCACGCTACATCAGAACAAGAAGAGGAAATTGACACCGGAGAATGACAGGACAGCCCTCTATCACCACGCACTCCAGGAGGAAACAAACAGAATCGCCCAAAGACATCACTTCCAAACAAAAATCCACAAAATCCCGAAAAAGAAGAGAGCTCAGAAATTCTAGAAGCAGTACGGGCACAGCAAAACCGACTGAAACAACTCGAAGAGGACATAAAAAAGCAGAAAGAAACTGAACAAGATTTGAGAAGGGAAGCTCGCAAGCGCAGAGAGTTAGAAGAAAAGCTGCGGAAGATAGAGGCCGAGTTGAAAGACCGGACAGAACGCGGCACCACCCCCGAAAACAACCATGATCCCTTCACGCAAGAGATCATGAAGGAGAAGGTACCGCGAAACTTCAAACCACCTGATATGGATCTCTACGACGGCACCACCGACCCAAGTCACCACCTCAGCAACTTCCGAAGCAGAATGTACCTGGTCGACGCCTCCAACGCGATTCGGTGCAAAGCCTTCCCCACCACTCTCACCAAGTCGGCCATGAAGTGGTTCGACAACCTGCCACCAGGATCAATCTCCAGCTTCGAGGACCTAACCAAAAAATTCCTAACAAGGTTCTCCATTCAAAAGGACAAGGCAAAACATGCCCCCAGTCTACTCGGGATCAAACAGGGTAACCAAGAAACTCTCCGAGAATACATGGAGCGATTCAACAAAGCCTGCCTGGACATACAACACTTGCCCACTGAAGCAGCCATCATGGGACTAGCAAACGGCCTAAAAGAAGGACCATTTAGCCAATCCCTATCCAAACGATACCCGACCTCCTTATACGAGGTGCAAGAGCGGGCAGAAAAATATATCAACATGGAGGAAACCTCCCAGCTAAGAGACTCTTCTAGGAAGGAATCAACCTACCCACTCCGAGACCGAGATCGAGAACAGAAAAAGAAAGAAGAGTCCAACTCGGACAAACCACGGAAGTACCATAGCTACACTCCCCTCCGAGTTTCCCTGGTAGACGTCTACAGAGAAGTATGCCACACCGAAAAAATCCCACCGCCCCGACCTTTAAAACACAAGAGAGCGGGGAGAGATCGGTCCGAATACTGTGAATACCACAAGCTCTACGGTCATTCTACTAATGACTGCCACGACCTGAAGAATGTTATAGAAAAGCTAGCCAGAGAAGGAAAACTCGACAGATACATAGCGGAAAAAGGAGAAGAGACCAAAAAGAGAAGGAGGGGAGATAACGAGGATCGGGCCGAACAGACCCTGCGAACCCCTGAAAGGCACATACACATGATAAACGGAGGTTTTGCAGGCGGAGGAACATCCAGATCCTCGTGAAAAAGACACCTCAAAGAGATCTATCATGTCCGAGAAGACAATCCCCTGCCCGAGCTGCCAACCATCTCATTTACCCAAGAAGATGCTCAGGGGATAATACCCGGCCACGACGATCCTATGGTGATCACCATTATCCTAGCAAACGCCAACTTACATCGAACCCTGATTGACCAAGGAAGCTTAGCAGATATCCTGTTCAAAGCGGCCTTCGACAAGCTCGGACTTGAAGAAAAAGAGCTAAAGGCCTATCCCTCCGACCTATTTGGGCTAGGGGACACCCCGATCCACCCCTTAGGATACATCTCGCTACACACTACCTTCGGAAGAGGCGAGCAATCTAAAACGTTAAGCATCGACTACATTATAGTCGACGTTACCTCAGCATACAATGCCCTCATTGGGCGACCAACCCTAAACAGACTGGCAGCTGTGGTCTCAACCCCACACCTCTGTATGAAGTTCCCTACCGCAAAGGGAATCGCCACCCTAAAAGGCGACCAAAAATTAGCACGGCGATGCTACAACGAAAGTCTAAGCCTAAAAGGGAAAGAAGTCAACACAATAGAACTCGGGCGAGTTCAAACCCGAGAAGACCTTCGGCCACAACCAGAGGGAGAAACCGAAAGGATCCAAATCGGGAACACACCTGAAAAAGTAACAAACATTGGAGCAAACCTCGAAGCAGGCCTAAAGAAGGAACTCATAACCCTCTTAAGGGAGAATTCCGACCTCTTCGCCTGGAAGGCCTCCGACATGCCAGGCATAAGTCCCGACCTGATGTGCCATAAGCTATCAGTATACCCGGGATCCAGACCCGTCCAACAGAGACGCCGGAAGCTCGGACCCGAGCGCATGCAGGCAATAGAAGAACAGGTACAAGCACTGCTAGATGCAGGATTCATTAGGGAAGTAAAATATCCCCTATGGCTCGCAAACGTGGTCCTGGTAAAAAAGCCCAACGGAAAATGGAGGATGTGCGTCGATTACACGGATCTCAACAAAGCCTGCCCCAAAGACCCATATCCACTACCAAACATCGACGCCTTAGTCGACGCAGCCTCAGGCTACAGATATCTCTCCTTCATGGATGCATACTCGGGATACAATCAAATCCCGATGTACGGACCCGACCAAGAAAAGACCTCGTTCATAACCCCAAGGGCAAACTACTGCTACGTAGTAATGCCCTTCGGGCTGAAGAACGCCGGGGCAACCTACCAGAGGCTAATGAACAAAGTATTCTCAGAGCACATCGGGCTACAGCTAGAAGTGTACGTCGACGATATGCTGGTAAAGACACAAGAAGACAGAAACTTGGTTCCCGACCTCACAAGTGTCTTCGGCACCCTCAGGAAACACAACATGAGACTTAACCCGACCAAGTGCACCTTCGCCGCAGAAGCCGGAAAGTTCTTAGGCTTCATGCTGACTCAAAGAGGCATCGAAGCAAACCCGGACAAATGCCAAGCGATACTCAAAATGAAGAGCCCGACGTGTGTCAAAGAAGTACAACAACTAAATGGAAGGCTAGCCGCCCTATCAAGATTCTTGGCAAGATCAGCGATAAAATCACTACCCCTCTACTCACTCCTAAAGAAAGGAAAACCCTTCTCATGGACCCCGGAGTGCGAAAAAGCCTTCCAAGAATTCAAGGAATTCCTCGGGCAGCCACCAATCCTGACCCGACCTTTAAAAGGGGAAGAGCTCGTATTATACCTCTCGGTCGGACATCGGGCAGTTGCTTCAGCATTAATACGAGAAAATGACCAAGGACAACACCTCATATACTTCGTAAGCAAGGCACTACAAGGGGCCGAATTAAACTATCAGAAAATAGAGAAATTCGCCTACGCCCTAGTATTCACGGCTCGGAGGCTCCGTCCCTACTTTCAAGCCCACACCATCAAAGTCCGGACGAACCAACCCATGAGACACATCCTACAAAAAACAGACATGGCAGGACGAATCCTACAATGGGCGGTGGAACTGTCCGAGTTCGACCTTCACTATGAAGCCCGGACTGCCATAAAATCTCAATATCTAGCCGACTTCATCGCAGAATATACTGAGACCCCGGGAACCCCACTCTCGTGGAATCTGTATGTCGACGGGTCCTCAAACAAAACAGGAAGCGGAGCCGGTGTTATACTCGAAAGCGACCAAGGAACACGGATAGAGCTATCCTTAAAATTCGAGTTCCAGGCTTCAAACAACCAAGCCGAATACGAGGCCCTACTAGCAGGACTAAAGCTAGCCGAAGAGGTCGGAGCCCAGAGAATCACGATCTTCAGCGACTCCCAGGTCGTCACATCACAAGTAAATGGAAGTTACCAGGCCAAAGACCCTACTATGAAAAAATACCTGGACCAAACACAGGCACAATTACGACACTTCCCGGAAATATAAATCCAGCACATACCTCGGGAACAAAATGCCCGGGCAGATGCCCTCTCGAAGCTCGCTAGCACCAAGCCCGGAGGCAACAACAGAAGTCTTCTCCAAGAAACCCTACAATCTCCCTCCGTGCTAAGAGAGGAAGAAACGTTAAATATATCCAACCAACAGCAAGGATGGATGACCCCCATACTCAACTACCTGAAGTCAGGAACTCTCCCCATAGAAAGAAAAGAAGCTAAAAGGCTTACAAAGGACGCCCAGAATTATACGCTAATTCACGACGTATTATACAGAAGAGGATTCTCAAACCCCCTCCTTAGGTGCGTTCCGACCTCAGAAACAAAGGGCGTCCTCGAAGAAGTCCACGAAGGCATGTGTGGGAACCATCTCGGAGCTCGGGCACTATCCAAGAAAGTAGTCAGGGCCGGGTTCTACTGGCCGACCTTACAAAGAGACGCGACAGAGTTTGTGAAAATATGCCCCCCTGCCAAAAACACGCCAATTTTCACAAGGCACCGCCCGAAGACCTTATCAGCATCACTGCGCCATGGCCCTTCGCAAAATGGGGACTCGACCTACTCGGCCCGTTTCCACAAGGACCGGGGCAAGTCAAATACCTCATAGTAGGGGTCGACTACTTCACAAAGTGGATCGAAGCTGAAGCCTTAGCCACTATTACGGCGCAGAAAAGCCGTAAATTCCTATACAAAAACATCGTCACGAGGTTCGGAGTCCCCTACTCCATCACAACAGACAATGGAACACAGTTCACGGACACAAGTTTTCAGAACTTGGTGGCCGAACTAAAAATCAAACAACAATTCACATCGGTCGAGCACCCACAAGCCAATGGACAAGCAGAGGCTGCAAATAAAGTCATCTTGGCCGGGTTAAAGCGAAGACTCCAAGAGGCCAAAGGGGCGTGGGCCGACGAACTCCCCCAGGTACTATGGGCATATCGGACAACCCCGCACTCTACAACGGGAGAATCCCCATTCCGGCTAGCTTACGGGATGGAGGCAATGATTCCTATCGAAATAGATGAAGGGTCACCCAGAGTCATCTTCTACAACGAAAGAGACAACCCACAGGCACAAAGGGAAGAACTCGACCTCCTCCCCGAGGTCCGAGAAAGAGCCCGAATCCGAGAAGAAGCCTTAAAACGGCGAACGGCCCTCAGATACAATCAAAAGGTAATAAAGCGAAGCTTCTCCAGTCACGACCTGATTCTAATCCGAAATGACATCGGAACACAAAAGTCGGGAGAAGGAAAGCTAGCCGCAAATTGGAAAGGGCCCTACAAGGTAACAGAAGTCTTAGGGACAGGCTACTACAAAATATCCGACCTAGAAGGCAATGAGCTGCCCAGGACCTGGCACGCCTGTAATCTAAGACGGTACTACAGCTAGAAAAACTTAACCCGAGGTGTACTCTTTTTCCCTACAAGGGTTTTTTAATGAGACACCCGGTTAAGTAGGATACCCGACCTAAAGGGTAAACACTTTGTAAATATTCTTTCTTTTTAATACTAATCAAATTTCTCTATTTTCTCTTCCTCATGATGAAGCAAATCCTAGAAAGTACCCCACCAAGGCGCATTAATTTATGCTCGGCAAAACGCAAAAAATCATTTGCCAAGAGACCATACAAGGTCGGCAAAGATAAAGCGACGAGGTTCAAATTAATGTGAGAAGTTATAAAGTAACTCTGAAATGGCTCGAAAAGCCAAATAAAAAAGAGGTTACAAAAATAACTTAAAAGGCCGACCAAACGACGAAGTCGGACCCAACAAAGGGAAAAGTTATAAAGTAACTCTAAAATGGCTCAAAAAGCCAAATAAAAAGAGATTACAGAAATAACTCAAAAGAACCGACCAACGACAAAGTCGGACCTAACAAAAAGGAGGTACTCGAGCACCCGATGTCCGAGAAAAAGCTCGGCCCGAGAAAGAAGCCTTAAAACGGCAAGAACCAGGATTTCGAAAAACGCTTACTAAAAAGTTGCTTTACAAAAAGCAACTAAAAAGTACAAAGCGAAAAGAACGAAATCGAAAGAAGTTTCAAAACGCTAGCTAAAAAGTTGTTATCCGAAAAACAACTAAAAAGCACGAAAGCGGAGACATAAAGTCAAAACGCTAGCTAAAAAGTTGTTATCCGAAAAACAACTAAAAAGCACAGAAGCGGAAACATAAAGTCCAAACGCTAGCTAAAAAGTTGTTATCCGAAAAACAACTAAAAAGCACGAAGGCAGAAACCAAAGGTCAAAACACAAACACCGCATAATAAAGTCACCACAAGTGGCTAAATAAAAGCAAAAAGGTGTCCAAAAGTGTTCACAAAAGCCATCCAACAAAAAGCCCACAGGCCGGGCAAACCACTAAAAAGATCACAGAGGATCAAGGTCCTTTCCGGTCTCCGCATCAACAGAAGGCTGCGGAGGGAACATCGAAATCGGGACTGCATCGACAGCACCATCATCCCGGCTTGAAACCTCCACACCAGATCTATCCTCAGCCAAAGGTGAAGTCGGGTTCACAACCGGAACCTCGGGGTCGGACACCGGAGCCTTGTGGTCGGACACCGGAACCTCATCCTCGGCAGGAGCAGGAACAATCTTTCCCTCCACAACAATGTTTTCCGTACTGAATAAGCTCAGATCCAGGTCGGGAGCAAGAACCCGGACCTGATCCCTCAAATTCACAAACATAGCATCCATACCCTTGGCCACATTATCTTCCAGCTCGTAAAAATCATCCCGAGCAGACTGCAACTTCTCCTTCGTCTCCACAAGCTCGGCATACAGCTTAGTATAGTTCTCCGTCGCCACCCTCGCCATCTCCTCAGATGTCTTCGCCGCCGCCACAGCCGCGGTGGCCCTAGTTTTCTCTTCCTCCAAAGAGGCCTCCAGCTCAGTAATCCTGGCAGCCTTCAGTTGACTAATCTTATCAAGCTCGGATCGTGCCTTCTCAAGTCGGGAGCTGGTCGCCCCAAGGGGAGCTCTCTTGAACTCCCGAGCAATAGCGGCATGAAGACTAGCCATCCGAACACAGCTCCGCGCCATATACTGAAAGTGATGCTCCATAGACGCATCATCAGTAGAAATAAAGGTCTGGGGGAGAATGTGCTGCTCAATCCAACCAAGAGCGTCAAAATCCTTATCATTGAAACCGGCAAGCTCTTGAGAGGTCTTCTGTTTCTTGGGGGGAGGACCCGAGGTCGAAGACGGGGAAAGGTGACCGGGTCCGGAGGTCGGAGGATCTTGAGTTATAGCTCGGAACTGAGGAGTCGGAATGGTCTTCGACCGAGTCTGAACACCCACGGTAGTCTTCTGCGGAGAAGATCGGGCAGAAGCCTCAGCCTCGATATTCCGAGCAGCCGCAGACTTCTTCGACCGACGAAGGAACTTCATGGAATCAGCCTGAGAAGACATCTCTGCAGAAACAAAAGAAAGGGATTATCACAACAGAAAAACCTCCAAAACGAAGCCAAAATACTAAGATGAAATCTCAAAGAGGTCGGGAACTACCTAACTCGGAACGGAGAAGGCTTGGATCTCCCAACATTTTCTTCGTATCCAAGTGAGGTGCCCGACCCCATAAACTGCTCAACACACCCACAAAAGCCTGCTCCACCTCATCTAGACTCTCAAAAGTATACTTAACCGACACTACATTCTCCTGCCAACAAAGAGGAAAAGAAGGCTCCCCACTCTCATCTAGAAAGAAAGGTCGGACATCTCCAGCAGCCCGGACCTTGAAATAGTAGTTCTTGAAATCATGAAACGACTCATCATACAAGGTACAAAACTTCTTTCCCATGTTAGCCCTAAAAGAGACCCAGGACACCTTCCCAGCACCCGACCCCGGCTTCGTCAACACGAACAGATAGGAAAAAAGAGAAACAGAAGGGGAGACGCCCAAAAACTGACACAAAAGTTGAAACAGCTTTAAAAACGCCCAAGAATTTGGATGGAGTTGCGTAGGGGCAAGGTTACAAGACCAAAGGACCTCGGACTCCAAGTCGGTAAAAGGAAGTCGTACACCCAGCTTAGAGAAAAAACAATCGTAAGCATAAAAGAATAGCTTCTCGGAACTTTCTAAAGGCGGGAAGCACACTCTCTCCTCGGACTCCGGGGCTACTAGCTCATAATTCCGCTCAGACTACCTGTTCTCACAAATACTACACTCCCTACGGAACCTAACTAGATACTCAGAATCTACAACAGAAGGGACCCTTAGAGGAACAGGATCTACCCAACCAAGACCACTCGGAATCTTGGTCGACATTGCTTGAAACACCTTTCGAGACATAAAAAATCTTGCCTACAAAGAAGAATACAACAGCAAGCCAAAAATCACATAATAGGCAGACAGCAAAAAACCCATTCAGCAGAAGCAAGAAAACAAAAGTTCTTTTAGAAGAAAAAATGCAGTAACCCGAAAACAAAGTACCAAGAGAAAAGAGCCCCCCCCCACATACAAACAACCAAAACAATGGCGGCGCCTCTTTTCGGGGCAACCCCAGCATAGAAGAAAAAGAAACAAAAGCATATGTGCACAGCGAAAGTAAAGACGAGAAACAAACTTGGAAGAAAGGAAGAAGACGACGAGCTCCGATGCAAGAAGAACGAAAAACAACGCACAGAAAGAATCGGAGAAGAAGAACAGAGAGAAAGAAGGAAGATGCTCGAAAGAGAGGTGGCGAAAAACCCAGAAAAAGGGAAAGGGAACAGAATAAACAAAGAAAATGAGGAAAGGGGCAAATAAATAATGCCTGCACAGAGCCCGAACGGAAATCGAGGAGAAACGGTAAAAAGCAATAAATGCTGAAACGGCCATTTTCAAATTTTGAAAAGACGACTATGCCCGAGCTCGACCTCTCAAAAGGACGAACTCGGACAGGGGCACTGTTCATACCCTGACCGAGCTCTCCAAACTCGGGAAGTTCGCAGAAGGTCCGACCTCGTCCCAAAGGCCCACGCCTAAGGTCGGACCTCGGACAAATAAAGAAGAAGGCCCATCAAAAGGAACGAAGCCCAAAACCTAAAGGCCGAAAAAGGCCTAGGAAAGGCGGTTCCACAAAAGATAGAGATAAGACTCCCAAAGATAAGATAAGATAAGAATATCTTATCCAGGGAAGATCACGACCAACCACTATAAATACACTGGAGCACCCAGGTATAACTCATACTCTAATTCTACTCAATATCTGCTTGGACCCATGCTAACTTAAGCATCGGAGTGTCATTGCAGGTACAACCCCCAGCCGCTCAGCACACCAAGCTCGGGTCACGGAACCCCTACCTCGGGTCTTGCCGGACGACCGAGCTATACGTTTCAGGTAACCCTCGGAACAGTAGCCATTTTGGAGCTGAAAGAACTGCAGCAAAGGTGCTTCAAAGTGGATTCTACTGGCCATCCATCTTCAAGGATGTCAAGGATTTTGTGAGCCACTGTAATGAGTGCCAAAGAGCAGGCGGTTTGACAAAGAAGAATGAGATGCCCCAGAAGTTCATCTTAGAGGTGGCGCTCTTTGATTTATGTGGAATAGATTTCATGGGACCCTTCCCTCCTTCCTACACTTTTAAATACATTTTGGTGGCAGTGGAGTATGTTTTGAAATGGGTTGAAGCAATAGCCACAACCACATGTGACACCAACGTGGTATTGCAATTCCTAAAGAAAAACATCTTCACTAGATTTGGAGTGCCAAAGGGGCTTGTAAGTGATGGGGGGCCACTTCTGCAACAAGCAATTGAATTCTCTTCTCCATAAATATGGAGTAACTCACAAAGTGGCAACACCCTATCACCCCCAGACAAGTGGGCAAGCTGAACTTGCCAACAGAGAGCTAAAGAGGATCTTAGAGAAAACTGTGGGAACAACAAGAAAGGATTGGGTAAGGAAGCTGGATGATGCACTCTGGGCATATAGGACAGCATTCAAAACACCCATAGGAAAATCTCCATTTCAGCTAGTGTATGGAAAAGCATGCCATCTGCCTGTGGAGCTTGAACACAAGGCTTTTTGGGCCACTAAACTCTTGAATTTAGATGCTACAGCAGGAGAAAAGAGGTTACTACAACTCAACGAATTGGAAGAATTCAGACCGGAGGCATATGAGAATGCCAGAATATACAAGGAAAGAGCAAAAAGGTGGCATGACAAGAGAATCTCTCCAAAAACATTCGAACCAGGCCAAAAGGTGTTGCTATTCAACTCAAGACTGAAGATTTTCCCTGGGAAGCTGAGGTCTACATGGAATGGTCCATACACCATCACCAAAGTATCTCCTCATGGCTATGTGGAATTACTTGATGAGAATTCAAAAGAGACCTTCACAGTCAATGGGCATAGAGTGAAACTTCATCTTGGTGGCCCCTGTAGCAAAGAAGAGACTGTACTATGGCTAGCATGAGCAAAGGAGCCGCATTGTCAAGCTAAGGACAATAAACAAGCGCTTCATGGGAGGCAACCCATGCACAGGAGTCTTTTACTTTTATGTTTTAAGTAATCAATAATAGGTTGCATCATATACATATAAGAAAATAAAGATAAAATAGCATGTAGTGTATGCAGGGCACTAAGCTTGGTGTGGCCAACCTTAAAACAAATACAAAGTTTTCTTTGCAACACTTAGTCATAAACTAAGTTTGGTGTCCACACATGCACAAAATGCTAGAAAAAAATGTAGTTATTTTTGGGCATATGAAAGCAACCCTTAGATTTAATCCTTGTCATTTTAATTAATGTTGCATTAGGATTTCACTAAAAGTTAGATAGCACAAGTCAAGACATTTCAAGAATCTCAAAGTTTTGAATTTTGTTGCAGGGAAGTGAAAGAAAGAAGTGATGGAGAATCTTGGGAGAGGAGTTCACGGATGCACATAGAAGAAAAAGGAAGTCACATGTGCCTTGGAGTTTGTGCTTTGGGAAGAACAACTCAACATGCATTAGCTAGAAGATTCATACTTCTCATGACACAACCAAACCATTAAAACAATGCTTCCACCATGCAAAGTGACGTTGAACCCCCCAACAACACCTCACTTCATTCTCACTTCTATGTATAGACCACCATCATACTTCACCAACTCATCCGAAAATACTCCTCTTGTTATTCACACTTGTTTCACAAACTTTGGCCTTTAGACCACCCGTACCATCTCCACTCCACAACTCCTTTTCAATCACTTTCAAGCCTTCATTTCTTACCTTATAAGCCTATCATTCTAAGCCTCACTCATCTACACTTCTTGTATGCTTGAGGACAAGCATTGCTTCAAGTTTGGTGTTGGGAAGATTCGGCCATCACAATTCAATGGCCTCATCATCACGAGCTAGGAAGAAGAAAGATAAGCAACCCATGCACGAGCAACCCACATTTGATGAAAGAAGGTTTAAATCTGAAAATCATGAACACATCTTTAATTGGATGATGAGCAGAGATATTGCTCCGAAGGTGCCTTTCAAGCTAAAAGATGAAGAATACCCGAAAATACACAAAGTGATTAGAAAAAGGGGATAGGAGCTTCTCTGTGACCAACCCCAAGTTGTAAGTATGCTTCTTATCCATGAGTTTTATGCCAATGTCATAAAGAAAGATGATGAGGAAGAACCATATTTGAGTTATGTACGATGGGTAGTAGTTCCCTTTAGCCCAGACACCATCAATAGAGTGCTAAAAACCAAACCAAAACGGTTTAAGCAACCTAGCTATGAGGAGAGGGTCAAATATGACCCAAGATATGTGGACGTTCTAAGTGATTTATGCAAAGTAGGCACGGACTGGGTGTTGGACTCACACAAACAACCACTCAAACTCAGAAGGGGTGATCTCATACCTCAAGCAAAAGGATGGCATGACATAGTAAGAAGATCATTAATCTCCACCTCAAACAACTCAGAGGTGACATTGAACAGAGCTATAATGATTCACTGTATAATGAAAGGAGGGGAGATAGATGGGGGAGAAACCATAGCCAAGAACATCATTAGCATGGCCGAAGGTATTCAAAAAGACAGCTGGCTAGGATATCCTAGCACTATCTTGCGTTTATGTGAAGAAGCTGGAGTACCACTTAAAGAATTTGATTCCACAGACATAGTCTCCACTGGGAAACCCATCACCAAGAAATTAATGGAGTATGTCACCACAATCCAATTAGAGAGGCAGCCTTTAGCAAGAAGAAAGAGGAGGAAAGAAGCAAGGCAAGAGGAGGAGCAAGAAGAAGGAGGGGAGCAAGGAGAAGGAGAACAACAAGAAGATAGAGAAGAACCAGCTGCATTGAGCATGAATCAACTCCAAGCCGCGTTAGAAGGAATCTCTGGGCAATACTCATAAATTCAAAGAAGCCAAAATGAGCAAGCTCAACAACAAAGAGATCTTTGGCAATTGATGGATCAACAAAGAGGAGCCCAAGCTCAATGGATGGATCAGCAGAAGGAATATCAAACGCACATGATGGAACTACAACAAGAGCAATACACCAAGATGTATGAAGCCATCAGCAACTCAACTGCTGAATATGAAAGATCCATGAATAAAGTAATACAGGAGCAAGTTCAGTTGAGGAAAGAGCAAGCTCAACAAAGGGAGCTTCTTCAAATGATGGATAACAGAGAAGATATGCTTTACAGAGAATTCAATGAAAACAGAATGTTTAAAGAGGCTAGACACAGAGATAGAATTGAGTATGATATGTGCACTCAAGAAAAACTCAGCTACATTTGTGGAACACTCCCAGTGCTCAACCCAAAAATCCAAACATTCAATGAAGCACACAAAGTATTAGAGGAATAGCAAATCTCAAGGGTAAAGTTCAACATTGAAAGGCTAAAAGATAGGATGGTGAGCTCAGGAATATGGGAAAAAGTAGAGGAAGGATCAACAACAAAACAGCAAGGAGAAATAAGAAGCAAGAGAAGGGGGGACCTAAAAGGCAAAGGAAAGCAAGGAGAATCAAGCAAAGGAAAGGAACCCAAAGCTTAAAGGTGGTAAAGTTTCCTTTAAGTATTTCAATAAATAAAGAAGATGTGTGTCTGAAACATGATATACCTTCTAAAATTTCTCTTTTATGCATTTTCATGTTTACATTATGCATTTTCATATTTACATCATGTATGGAACGTATGTTTGTCCTAAGTCCTTTTGTTTGATAATTGTATAAAAGATGTAATTTGAACAAGAACAGAGAGAAATTTAGCTTAGAAAGAATAAAGTTGTCCCATAAAAATTGCTAGTATACATGCCTTCTTTGTAAATGAATCAGGGCTCTAGAAATTAAGAAGATGCTTGCTTATACAAGACTAGTTGGTTGAAGGTTACAAGGCTCAAGAAATTTAAAGCACAAAAGTCCTTAACAAAAAGAAAAAAAAAAAGAAAAGAAGAGAAAAGAGAAAAAAAGGAGAAAACACAAAAGGAAAAGCTAGGCATCAATGACCAAATTTGGATATGTGTCTGTGGTGATTGATGTTAGGAGATATACTTGGGCTAGTAAATCCGAGGGGTGCTTCATCACCCGATAACTTGAGTTAACTAACTCGGGATTATCGATTAAAAACCCCATTCAAAAGTAGCTCCATAACAGAACATTTTAGCAACCCAAAGAGGTGCTAAACACCACTATCCAAATAAAACCTCAAAGTTATATGCCTGTGATTGAATGTGTTAAGGAGAGAGGCTTGAGCTAGTAAATCTTTAAGAGTGTTTCAACACTTAACAACTTAAACCAACTGGTTTGGGATTGTTGATTGAAAGCTTATGCTAAAGAGCCGCCTTAAGACAAGATTTTTAGCTCAATTGAAGCAAAGGAAACTGAAAAGAAAAGAAAAAAATTAGTTGAGGATTATGTGCCAAGTTGTGAAAAAGGAGTCTGATAAATCTAACTAGTCTTAAAGGCAAGCATTTTGATAAAGAAATGAATTAGCTCTGATCATTTGCATTGAACAAGTGACTACACAACTAAGGATGATAGTTCTCTTGAAAGAAATTCCTCTCTGTTAAGATATTTAATTTTTGCATCTGAAATTCTGTTATCAATTCATTTTCTCTCTTGCTTGAGGACAAGCAACATTTTAAGTTTGGTGTTGTAATGCATTCGCATATTTGCCATTTTAACTAGTTAGTTTAGTTAGTTTTAGCTTAGCTTCATCATTTTCTTTGAAATAAATGAGCAATTTTGTGAATTTTTCCTCCATGCATTCATGAACCAAGAACTAAGTGAAATTTGGCATAATCTATGCAAATGATCCAAGAAGTTTATATGCAAGTTGAGGTGAATGATTTCATTGAAATTTATTGCATAAGATGGCAAAACTTTGAGGAAAATTCCTTGGTTTATGTTAGGTGATGAAGCAAGAAGACAATGGTGCAAGGAGATCTTGGAGCAAGGAGGAGTAGCACGTTGGCAACCTGGAAACCAAGTTGGCAACGCTCATTTGATGAAATCAAGAAGAACAGCACGTTGGCAACTTGGAAACCAAGTTGCCAACGCCCATTTGGTACTGCCAGGAGGAACAGCACGTTGGCAACTTGGAAACCAAGTTGGCAACGTGCTAAGTGTGTATCCAGCAGAGTTGGCAGCTTGACCTTTCCCTCTTCAAGGATGCATAACTTGAACCACAAAGATCCAATTCATATGCTTCCAATTGTGTTGAGAAGCTGACATCCAGAGCTTTCCAATGATATACAATAGTCCATAATGTAGCATGAAATGGAAGCTCAAATCAGAGTCATCTTTAAGCCCCAAAAATAAGAAAATGAAGTTGAGAGTAGAGGTTGGGCGTTGTCTCTGGCGTGTTTGCCAACAACGTGGGCAACAACGCCCAACAAGCCAAGTTTCCAAGAACCTAGCGTTGTCACTGGCGTGTTTGCCAGTAACGTGGGCAACAACGCTCAAGAAGCCTGGAGGAAGATGCATTGCACGTTGCCAACTTGGGAACCAAGTTGGCAACGCCAGGAAGCTACCAGAGGAGGTGATTGCGCGTTATCTCTGGCATGTTTGCCAACAACGTGGGCAACAATGCCCAAGCAAAGAGGATAGGAGAACCTGGCGTTGTCACTAGCGTGTTTGACACCAACGTGGGCAACAACGCCCAGGCAGCTTGACATTGCCCTCTTCAATGACGTGTATCTTGAGATAGAAAACTCCAAATGAAGTGAACTCAGTGGCATTGGAAAGTAGACATCAAGAGCTTTCCAACCATATATCATAGTATGGGATTAGAGTTCATCTGAAGGTTCAAAAGCCAGCTTCATTTAGAGCATCAGACATTAAGGGCATTGTCACTGGCGTGTTCACCAAGTTGCCAACGCCCAACCCAGGCAGCCTGACCTTGCCATCTTCAAAGGAGCATAACTTGAGCTATAAAGATCCAATTGAAGTGCTTCAAGTTGTGTTGGAAAGCTGAAATTCAGAGATTTCCAACCATGTATAATAGTCTATAGTGAAGCACAAAATTGAAGCTCAAACTAGAGGCAACTTTGGGCACCAAAACTGAGTTCAGAAAGGGCCAAGTGTTTAGCAACAACTTAGGCTGGCAACGCCCAAACACCAAGCCTGGCGCCCAGGAAATTTCTTGCACGTTGCCAATGTGCATAAAGCTGGCGTGTTTTCCAGTAACGCCCAGATTGAGCCAGGATTGATGAGGACTTGCTCTTGCTCTCTACACTCTCTTCAAAGGGGAATACTTCCTTCATTGGACCAGGAACTTAACAATGGAAAAGCCCACATTGCCAAACCCAATTGAGGACCTCCAAATGAGTTTTAGGAATAGTATAAATAGAGTAGAATTTTGTACTTGGAGGACTTCCTTCCACTTCTTAGAGACTTTTACTTTATACTTTTACATTTCACTCCAGTACTTGAACTTTTACAGCATTCTTCACTTTCGGGAGGATACCCGAAAGCTATTTTATTTTTCTTGCAACTTTCAACTTTCAGTTTTTTAAGAACTTCTTCATTCTTCATTTCTTGACTACTTGATTTTAATGTCTACTTTTGCAATTGTTGTTGAATTTAGAGCTATGATTCACTAAACCCCACTTTCATTAGGGGGAGGAGCTCTGTTTATTTGAATGGGTTGACAAATAATCTTTTCCTTCTCAATTCAAGTGGTTCATCCAAGAGGAAACTCTTGTTTTTCACAGATTCAATTACATTCGAGAGAAGGATTGAATCTACATGAATTGTATGGTGAACTTGAGAAAGAATCCATATAATTTAGTTTGGAGTTTTCCTTTCACAATTTCTTTGATCAATACACTTTGGGTTGGCATGTGAGATGTAACCTCCCTTAGTTGAGATCCTGGAAGTTGTGTGATTTTGGATTAGAAATTTAAACTTCACCTCTTCTCATGACCAATTAGATCATGAGAGTGGCAATTGATTGTGTTGAGAGAAATTGAGTTGCCAAGAGATTGGAATTCAATTATCCACAATCCGTCATGGATCTATACCCATGATTGAGAAGGAGTTGAGTAAAGTCAATTCATGACAATTTGCACCTCTGATCCCTAATGATCTCTCCATCATTAATTCTCATCTCTTGTGTTCTTTAGTTATTTTGAATACCCACTACCCAATTCCCTTCTATTTTCTTGCAATTTATCATTCCGTCACTTACACTCTGTTTTCTATTCCTTGCAATTTACTTTTCTGCTCTCTACAATTCTGCACTCTTTAATTTCTTGCAATTTATTTTCAATGTCATTTAAGTTTCTTGCATTTTAAGTTTCATCTATTTACCTTCATTTTCCTTCTTTATTCTAGTTCTTTAAATTCCTTGCTATTTAAATTTTTGCAATTACGTTAAAAAATCACAAATCTCATGAAATTAAAACCATGTTTGCTTTACTAAATATACCATTTAACTAAAGTTGCTTGATCTACCAATCTCCGTGGGATCGACCTCACTCTTAGTGAGTTTTATTACTTGATACGACCCGGTATACTTGCCGGTTGTACGTGAATTCTAATTTTCGCGTATCACCAGCCTGGCAGCATTCTGGACATTAAATGCCAGAATTGGCAAACAGACTGGCGTTTAATGCCAGAAAAGGGTGTCTAGTGTCTGGCTGGCGTTAAACGCCAGAAGGTGGCATTAGCCTGTTGTTTAACGCCAGGAAAGGCAACAGAGCTGGCGTTAAACGCCAGAAATGGCACACAGAGGGCGTTTAAACACCAGAAAGGTGCAGGGACCAGAATTCTTTGACACCTCAGGATCTGTGAACCCCACAGGATCCCCACCTACCTGAACTCTTTTTTTCTCCTTTTCACACCTTTCTATAACACTCTTCCCCAAAATAACCTCTACCAATCACCTCCATTTCTCCTCCAAAACCATCATACAACCTACCTACCCCCACCCATTGAAATTCAAACTATCTACCTCCCAAACCCAACCCCTATTACAAGAATTCCCTCTCCACTACACTCCTATATAAGCCCCTCATCACTCCTTCATTTTCACACATCATAACCACCTAAAACCCCCCTTGGCCAAACCATTCACACACCTCCATCTCCTCCATCTCTTCTTCCTCTAATCCTTTCATTCTTCTTTTGCTCGAGGACGAGCAAACCTTTTAAGTTTGATGTGGACAAAAGCGCTGCTTTTTATTTCTCCATAACCATTAATGGAACCTAAGGCCGGAGAAACCTCTAGGAAGAGGAAAGGGAAGGCAGTTGCTTCCAACTCCGAGTAATGGGAGATGGAGAGATTCATCTCAAAATCCCATCACTAGAAAGAGGATGGAGCAAAAAAGAGAGCCCACTCATGGACCTCAACAAGAGCATGAGGAAGTCCCTCATCAAGAAATCATTGAGATGCCTCAAGGGATGCATTTCTTTCCACACAACTATTGGGAGCAACTCAACACCTCTTTAGGAGAATTGAGTTCTAACATGGAGCAACTAAGAGTGGAGCACCAAGAGCACTCCATCATCCTCCATGAAATCAGAGAGGACCAAAAGGCCATGAGAGAGGAGCAACAAAGGCAAGGAAGAGACATAGAGGAGCTCAAGAACTCCATTGGTTCTTCAAGAGGAAGAAGAAGCCACCATCACTAAGGTGGACCCGTTCTTTAATTTCCTTGTTACTTGTTCTTCTATTTTTTGTTTCCTATGTTTTATATTTGTCTGTGTTTTTGTCTTTATTACATGATCATTAGTGTTTAGTGTATATGTCTTAAATCTATGAATGTTCCCTGAATCTTTCACCTTTCTTAAATGAAAAATATTTTCTGAAAAAGAAAAAGAAGTACATGGATTTCGAATTCTATCTTGAAAATAGTTGAATTATTTTGATGTGGTGGCAATACTTTTTGTTTTCTAAATGAATGCTTGAACAGTGCATATTTTTTATAGTGAAGTTTATGAATGTTAAAATTGTTAGCTCTTGAAAGAATAATGAAAAAAGAGAAATGTTATTGATAATCTGAAAAATCATAAAATTGATTCTTGAAGTAAGAAAAAGTAGTGAAAAACACAAAGCTTGCGAAAAAAATGGCGAAAAATAAAGAAACAAAAAGCAAGCAGAAAAAGCCAATAACCCTTTAAACAAAAAGGCAATGGTAAAATGGATCCAAAGCTTTGAGCATTAATGGATAGGAGGGCCCAAAGGAATAAAATCCTGGCCTATGCGGCTAATTTAAGCTGTCCCTAACCATGTGCTTGTGTCATGAAGGTCCAAGTGAAAAGCTTGAGACTGAGTGGTTAAAGTCGTGATCCAAAGCAAAAAGAGTGTGCTTAAGAACTCTGTGCACCTCTAACTAGGGACTCTAGCAAAGCTTAGTCATAATCTGAAAAGGTTCACCAAGTTATGTGTCTGTGGCATTTATGTATCTGGTGGTAATACTGGAAAACAAGATGCTTAGGGTCACGGCCAAGACTCATAAGTAGCTGTGTTCAAGAATCAACATACTAAACTAGGAGAATCAAAAACACTATCTGAATTCTGAGTTCCTATGGATGCCCATCATTCTGAACTTCAAAGGATAAAGTGAGATGCCAAAACTATTCAGAAGCAAAAAGCTACTAGTCCCGCTCATCTAATTAGAACTAAGCTTCATTGATATTTTGAAATTTATTGTATACTCTCTTCTTTTTATCCTATTTTGTTCTTGGTTGCTTGGGGACAAGCAACAATTTAAGTTTGGTGTTGTGATGAGCGGATAATTTATACGCTTTTTGGCATTATTTTTACATAGTTATTAGTATGTTTTAGTTACTTTTTATTATATTTTTATTAGTTTTTATACAAAAATCACATTTTTGGACTTTACTATGAGTTTGTGTGTTTTTCTATAATTTCAGATATTTTCTGGCTGAAATTGAGGGACCTGAGCAAAAGTCTGATTCAGAGGCTGAGAAAGAACTGCAGATGCTGTTGGATTCTGACCCTCCTGCACTCGAAGTGGATTTTCTAGAGCTACAGAAGCCCAATTGGCGCGCTCTCAATTGCGTTGGAAAGTAGACATCTTGGGCTTTCCAGCAATGTATAATAGTTTATACTTTTCCCGAGATTTGATGGCCCAAACTGACGTTCAAACGCCCACTAGAGACCCTTTTTCTGGCGTTAAACGCTGGAACTGGCACCAGAGCTAGAGTTAAACGCCCAAACTGGCATCCAAGGTGGCGTTTAACTCCAGAAAAGGCCTATGCATGTGTAAAGCTCAATGCTCAGCCCAAGCACACACCAAGTGGGTCCTGGAAGTGGATTTCTGCACTATCTACACTTAGTTACTTATTTTTCTATAATCCTTAGTAACTAGTTTAGTATAAATAGCACTTTTTACTATTGTATTTGACATCTTTGGATTATCTTTTGATCTTTTGATCACTTTGAGGGGGGCTGTCCAATTGGACATGCCTAGACCTTTCTCTTTTATGTATTTTCCAACGGTAGAGTTTCTACACCTCATAGATTAAGGTGCGGAGCTCTGCTGTTCTTCTTGAATTAATGGAAGTACTATTGTTTTTCTTTCAATTCACGCCTACTTCTTCTCCAAGATATACTCTCATACTTAATTTAGTTAAGTCAAAATGAAGGGGTGATCCGTGACAATCACCCACTATCTTCGTTACTCGCTTAGCCAAGGTCTGCGTACCTGACAACCACAAGCGGTCTACATGATGTTCAACGTAGTCATTGGATGACATCCGGAGCATAGTCTCTTGGGTCTCTGATCCACGGATAGATTTCGTGAGGTTAGAACCTTTGTGGTATAGGCTAGAACCAATTGGCAGCATTCCTGAGATCCAGAAAGTCTAAACATTGTCTGTGGAATTCCGAGTAGGATCTGGGACGGGATGACTATGACGAGCTTCAAACTCACAAATGTTGGGCGCAGTAACAATTTACAAAAGGATAGAGAGATCCTATTCCGATACAAGTGAGAACCGACAGATGATTAGCCGTGTGGTAGCTGTGCCTGGTAATTTTCATCCAAGACGAGAAATCCGACAGTTGATTAGCCGTACAGAAACCGTAGCTGGACCATTTTCACTAAGAGGACGGATGGTAGCCATTGACAACGGTGATTCACCAACATACAGCTTGCCATGGAAGGGAGCACACATGATTGGATGAAGACAATAGGAATGTAGAGGTTCAGAAGTAACAAAGCATCTCCAACGCTTATCTGAAATTCCCACCAATGAATTACATAAGTATCTTTATTTTAATTTGCCTTTTATTTATCTTTCAATTATCAAAACTCATAACCAATTGAATCCGCCTGACTAAGATTTACAAGATGACCATAGCTTGCTTCAAGCCGGCAATCTCCGTGGGATCGACCCTTACTCACGTAAGGTTTTATTACTTGGACGACCCAGTGCACTTGCTGGTTAGTTGTACCGGAGTTGTGAAAAGTGTGATCACAATTCCGTGCATCACCCTTTTCTCCCTGCTTTGACAGGGATGCAGTTTCCTTTTGCCACTTCTTTTTCTATCATGTGAAAAAAAATTTTCATGGTTATTACGAACAGGTAAGGTGACATAGGGTCTCCCTACCTGATTTTCTATCATGCTAGCATAGGCTTTAGCTTGGCAACAATGATTTTTGTTAAGGTTTTATAGATAACATTACAAAGAGCAATGGGACGGAATTGGGTTATAAATTCAGGACATTGGACCTTAGGTATGAGAAAGATGAGAGTTTGATTGATACCTTTTATATCGCTGGGTTGGTTCACAAAAAATGGATGCAAGATGTGAATGAGTCTTTGATAAGATTCTAGTTTTCTTTAAAAAAATAAGCTGGGAATCCATCTTCCCCGGTGCCTTCAAAGAACCTATTCCGTTAAGCACCTTATAGGTTCAATGTTGGTAGGGGGATGTGAAAGCGCTAATCTGTGATGTTCTTCCATAGGGGCGTTAGGTTAGATCTATTTCTAAAGAGGCGTGGTTCTAGCACTCTTATTTATATAGATTATGGAAGAATTCCATAGCTGCAAATTTGACTTCTTTAGCATCTTCGTACCAAGTTCCATCTCCCTTTCTTAACTTAACTATTCTATTTTTCCTCCGTCTCATGGCTGTCTTGATATGTTAGAAATGAGTATTTCTATCGCCGTCTACTATCCATTGTTGTCTTGACTTTTGTAACCATAACAGCTCCTCTTGGTCTAAAACAGTCGCCAACTCTCCTGACAGTTCCTTTTCCAGATCATCTAAAAAGGGGCTGCGTCCATAGGAATGGACATTTTGTATTCTTGTAATGCTGTTAAGGATTCTTCTTTTTCTTTTGAAGAGGTTTCCAAACACATCTTTGTTCCAATTTTGGAGTTTTTCGGTGATGTTCTTTATAGCCATGGGAAGAGGTAAGTCTTGCTTCCAAGCTGAATTGAGAAAATCTTTGAAAGAAGGGTGAGTTCTCCACATAATTTCAAATCTAAAAAGCTTATCTCCCAAATCCAATCTCTCCAGCTTTAGTCGGACCAAGAAAGGGTGATGGTCAGAATTCACCCTGGGTAAGACTTCAACTCTAGCATCCCCGAAATTCCTCCTCCAATCTGTATTCGCAAGTGCTCTATCTAGTCTTTTAAAGACTCTTTCCATACCCTCACGTTGAGCACCTTTCCACGTGAATTTGGACCCCACATATCCTAAGTCCACCAAATTACATTTATTCACCCAATTTTGAAATCTTCGACAAGCATTTGTATCAACCCGAGCTCCCCCTTTTTTTTCATACTCATAATCTATGTCATTAAAATCACCCACCAACATCCAAGGTCTTCCCATGTTTTGAGCCAAATTAAATAACTTCTCTCGCAGGTCTTTTCTTAGAGTTTCTTGTGGACAAGCATAGACTGCAATTAAACTCAATTAACTCCATATGAACAAATTGATAATAAGACTCTTTTACATTAATCGTAAGGGAATCATTATTCCAAAGCACCTAAATTCCTCCACTGAAACCTACAGCTTCTTCCCGATAAGAAACTCTAAAACCCATGTCTCTAACTACCTCCTTAGCTTTGCTTCCACTACATCGAGTTTCATACAGCAACACTATAGAAGGTTTTTTCTGTCTGATAATTTCTTTAAGGGTGCGAATTGAAGCTTGATTCGCAATTTCTCTAATATTCCAGTATAAAATAATCATAATAACACTAGAGGAGTAGAAAGAAAAGTGACCTCTATACATGACTCCTGCTACAAAAGGCAGATACAAACTAATTGCATTGCATCTTGATGAGCGGATAATTTATACGCTTTTTGGCATTGTTTTTAGTATGTTTTTAGTAGTTTTGGTTGAGTTTTTAGTATATTTTTATTAGTTTTTAGTTAAAATTCACTTTTCTGGACTTTACTATGAGTTTGTGTATTTTTCTGTGATTTCAGGTATTTTCTGGCTGAAATTGAGGGACCTGAGCAAAAATCTGATTCAGAGACTGAAAAGGACTGCAGATGCTGTTGGATTCTGACCTCTCTGCACTCGAAGTGGGTTTTCTGGAGCTACAGAAGCTCAATTGGCGCGCTCTCAACGGCGTTGGAAAGTAGACATCCTAGGCTTTCCAGCAATATATGATAGTCCATACTTTGCCCAAGATTTGATGGCCCAAACCGGCGTTCAAAGTCACCCTCAGAAATCCCAGCGTTAAACGCCGGAACTGGCACCTAAATGGGAGTTAAACGCCCAAACTGGCATGAAAGCTGGCGTTTAACTCCAAGAAGAGTCTCTACACGAAAATGCTTCAATGCTCAGCCCAAGCACACACCAAGTGGGCCCGGAAGTGGATTTTTATGTCATTTACTCATCTTTGTACACCTTAGGCTACTAGTTTTCTATAAGTAGGACCTTTTACTATTGTATTTGAATAATCTGATCTTTGGAACCTTTTTCTTGAGATCTTTTGATCACTTTGGGAGGCTAGCCATTCGGCCATGCCTAGACCTTGTTCTTATGTATTTTCAACGGTGGAGTTTCTACACACCATAGATTAAGGTGTGGAGCTCTGATGTACCTCGAGTATTAATGCAATTACTATTGTTCTTCTATTCAATTCCGCTTGTTCTTTGTCCAAGATATCACTTGTTCTTCAATTTGATGAATGTGATGATCCGTGACACTCATCATCATTCTCACCTATGAACAAAGTGACTGACAACCACTCTTGTTCTACAAGCAATCAAGGCTCTAGTGTTTATCTCTTGGATTCCTGATACACGATGCATGGTTGATCGCCTGACAACCGAGTGCTCGCCTGACAACCGAGCCAGCCATTCCGTGAGATCAGAGTCTTCGTGGTATAGGCAAGAACTGATGGCAGCATTCAAGAGAATCCGGAAGGTCTAACCTTGTCTGTGGTATTCTGAGTAGGATTCAATGATTGAATGACTGTGACGTGCTTCAAACTCCTAGCAGGCGGGGCGTCAGTGACAGACGCAAAAGAATCACTGGATTCTATTCCGGCCTGAACGAGAACCGACAGATGGATAGCCGTGCCGTGACAGGGTGCGTTGAACATTTCCACTGAGAGGATGGGAGGTAGCCACTGACAACAGTGAAACCCTTGCATAAGCTTGCCATGGAAAGGAGTCAGAAGGATTGGATGAAGACAGTAGGAAAGCAGAGAGACGGAAGGGAAGGCATCTTCATACGCTTATCTGAAGCTCTCACCAATGATATACATAAGTACCTCTATCTTTATCTTTTATGTTTTATTCATTCATCATCTATACCCATTTGAGTCTGCCTGACTAAGATTTACAAGGTGACCATAGCTTGCTTCATACCAACAATCTCCGTGGGATCGACCCTTACTCGCGTAAGGTTTATTACTTGGACGACCCAGTGCACTTGCTGGTTAGTTGTGCGAAGTTGTGTTTATGCCATGGTATTGAGCACCAAGTTTTTGGAGCCATTACTAGGGATTATTCGAGTTGTAGTGATCACAATTTCGTGCACCAAATTTTTGGCACCGTTGCCGGGGATTGTTTTGTGTATGGACAACTGACGGTTCATCTTGTTGCTTAGATTAGGTATTTTTCTTCAGAGTTCTTGATGAGCGGATATTTTATACGCTTTTTGGGGATAATTTCATGTAGATTTTAGTATGTTTTAATTAGTTTTTAGTTAAATTTTATTAGTTTTTAGGCAAAAATCATATTTCTGGACTTTACTATGAGTGTGTGTATTTTTCTGTGATTTCAGGTATTTTCTGGCTGAAATTGAGGAAGCTGAGCAAAAATCTGACTTAGGCTGAAAAAGGACTGCTGATGCTGTTGGATCCTGACCTCCCTGCACTCGAAATGGGTTTTCTGGAGCTACAGGAGTCCAATTGGCGCGCTCTTAACGGCTTTGGAAAGTAGACATCCAGGGCTTTCCAGTAATATATAATAGTCCATACTTTGCGCGAAGATAGACGACGTAACTTGGCGTTGAACGCCAAGATCATGCTGCTGTCTGGAGTTAAACGCCAGAAAAACGTCATGATCCGGAGTTGAACGCCCAAAACACGTCATAACCTGAAGTTTAACGCCAAGAAAGGCCTCTACTCGTGGATAGCTTTAGTCTCAGCCCCAGCACACACCAAGTGGGCCCCAGAAGTGGATTTCTGCACCAATTATCTTAGTTTACTCATATTCTGTAAACCTAGGTTACTAGTTTACTATTTAAACAACTTTTACAGACATTTCTTGTACCTCATGACATTTTTCAGATCTGAATTACATACTTTTGACGGCATGAGTCTCTAAACTCCATTGTTGGGGGTGAGGAGCTCTGCAGCGTCTCAATGATTTAATACAATTCCTTTGTTTTCCATTCAAACACGCTTGTTCTTATCTAAGACGTTTATTTGCACTTAATTATGAAGAAGGTGATGATCCGTGACACTCATCACCTTCCTCAATCCATGAACGTGTGCCTGACAACCACCTCCGTCCTACATCAGACTGAATGAATATCTCTTAGATTCCTTAATCAGAATCTTCGTGGTATAAGCCGGATTGATGGCAGCATTCATGAGAATCCGGAAAGTCTAAACCTTGTCTGTGGTATTCCGAGTAGGATTCCGGGATTGAATGACTGTGACGTGCTTCAAACTTCTGAGGGCTGGGCGTTAGTGACAGACGCAAAAGAATCAATGGATTCTATTCCAACCTGATTGAGAACCGACAGATGATTAGCCGTGCTGTGACAGAGCATAGGAACGTTTTCACTGAGAGGATGGGAAGTAGCCATTGACAACGGTGACACCCTACATAGAGCTTGCCATGGAAGGAGCCTTGCGTGTATTGAAGGATTTCAAGGAAGAGTTGAAGTCAAAGGACAAAGCATCTCCAAAACTCCAACATATTCCCCATTACTGCACAACAAGTAACGCTGTTATTCCCTTTTATTTTTATAATCAAATCTTGTAATTTCACTTTTAATCCTATTGGCTTCCTGACTAAGATTAATAAAATAAACATTGATTGCTTCAAGCCAATAATCTCCGTGGGATCGACCTTTACTCACGTAAGGTATTACTTGGACGACCCAGTGCACTTGCTGGTTAGTTGTGCGAATCACAAATTCGTGCACCAAGTTTTTGGCGCCGTTGCCGGGGATTATTGAGTTTGGACAATTGAAGGCTTATTTTATTTCTTAGATTAGGAATAATTTATTTTTATTTTTATTGTTATAGAGTCATTAAATCTTGATAGGATAGTTTCTTTTCAAAAAAAAAAAAGAAAAAAATTTTCAAAATTTATTATTTTTCTTTTAATTAATTGCTAATTTTCGTGAGTTTAGTGTCTTGTTCTAAGTTTGGTGTCAATTGCATATCTCATATTTTTCTTTAAAATTTTCGACTTGTGTTCTTTGTTCTTCATTGATCTTCAAGTTGTTCTTGTTTATTTTTCTTGTTTGATCTTGAGTTTTTCTTGCTTTGTGTCTTTTCTTGTTTCACTTGTGTTCTTTTTAAAAGCATTAATTGGAATATCTAGAACAAGTGTTACATTTATTCCCAATTGGCTAAAGCATTGGTTTATATTCTTGATGAGGGAGCACCAGTACTTTTGAAAATCTTTTTCAAAAATAATTTTTCTTGATTTAATCTTGTGCCAAACTCTAAGTTTGGTGTTTTCTTGTTAATTTTAATATAATTTTCGAAAACTTGTCTTGATTTTCTAAAAATTTTAAGTTTGGTGTTCTTCCTTGTGTTCTTGGTGTTCTTGTGAATCTTCAAAGTGTTCTTGAGTTTTTCTTGTGTCTTGATCTTAAAATTTTTAAGTTTGGTGTTCCTTGGTGTTTTCCCTCCAAAAATTTTCGAAAATAAGGAGCATTAGATCTAAAAATTTTAAGTCTTGTGTCTTTTGTGTGTTTTTCTCTTTCATCATAAAATTCAAAATTCAAAAAAAAAAAATATTTTCTAACTAATTTTGAACTACATTTTTCGAAAATTTTATATAAAAATTCAATTTTCAATTTCAAAATATTTCCACTTTCTTTTATTTATTTCGTTGTTGTTTTATTTTATAAAAATTAATTTTTATAAAATAAATAATATCAACATATAAATTATCTCTTGTATTCCATCATGGAAGTAAGTATGAATGGACAAGACAAGAGGACTCTGGGGTCATATGCTAACCCCACTACTGCTTCATATGGGAGTAGTATCTGTATACCCTCCATTGGAGTTAGTAGCTTTGAGCTGAATCCTCAGCTCATTATCATGGTGCAGCAAAACTGCCAGTATTCTGGTCTTCCACATGAAGAACCTACAGAGTTTCTGGCACAATTTTTACAAATTGCTGACACAGTACATGATAAGGAAGTGGATCAGGATGTCTACAGATTATTACTATTTCCATTTGCTGTAAAAGATCAAGCTAAGAGGTGGTTAAATAACCAGCCTAAGAACAGCATAAAAACATGGAAACAGCTGTCAGAAAAATTCCTGAATCACTATTTCCCTCCCAAACGGATGATACAGCTAAGGCTAAACATCCAAGGCTTCAAACAAGGAGATAATGAATCCCTTTATGATGCCTGGGAGAGATACAGAGAGATGCTAAGAAAATGCCCCTCTGAAATGTTTTCAGAATGGGTGCAATTAGACATCTTCTACTATGGGCTTACAGAAAAAGCTCAGATTTCTCTAGACCACTCAGCTGGTGGATCTATACACATGAGAAAAACAATTGAAGAAGCTCAAGAGCTTATTGATACAGTTGCCAGAAATCAGCATCTGTACCTAAGCAGTGAATCCTCTATGAAAGAAGAAGCTAAAACAGTAACTGCAGAACTCAGTCCAGTGGATCAGGCTAATGAATTCAATCAGCAATTAGATTTTCTAACTCAGCAGCTAGCCGAATTCAAGGAAATATTACAGGAAACAAGAATGGCTAACAGGAACATGGAAGTACAATTAAAGCAGACAGAAAAGCAACTGTCAAAACAAATAACAGAAGAATGCCAAGCAGTTCAATTAAGAAGTGGGAAAACATTAAATACCTTACTTCAAAGCAGCAGGAAACCTAGAAAGGAACAAGAGGATACTCAAAATCCCTCTGAGGACAATCAGAGCCCAGAGAGGAACAAAGCTGGCGCTGAACACCCAGACCATGCTCATTCCTGGCGTTCAACGCCAGAAACAAGCATGAATCCGGCGTTGAACGCCCAAGGGAAACATGGTTCTGGCGTTCAAACGCCAGTAACAAACAAGGAAGTGGCGTCTAACGCCACTCTAGCCCCCACCATTGGCATTCAAATGCCAATGGGGAATCAGTCACATACAAGTGCTGACCTTTCTAAAAAGGCTTCCCAACCCACTCCTGTAGGTGATAAACCTGCAGCAACTAAGGTTGAGGAATACAAAGCCAAAATGCCTTATCCTCAAAAACTCCGCCAAGCGGAACAGGATAAGCAATTTGCCCGCTTTGCAGACTATCTCAGGACTCTTGAAATAAAGATTCCGTTTGTAGAAGCACTTGAGCAAATACCCTCTTATGCTAAGTTCATGAAAGAGATCTTAAGTCATAAGAAGGATTGGAGGGAAACTGAAAAAGTTTACCTCACCGAAGAATGCAGTGCAGTCATTCTGAAAAGCTTACCTGAGAAGCTTAAAGATCCTGGGAGCTTTATGATACCATGCACATTAGAGGGCACTTGCACCAAGCAAGCTTTATGTGATCTTGGGGCAAGTATCAATCTAATACCTACATCTACTATCAGAAAGCTTGGTTTAACTGAAGAAATCAAACCAACCAGGATATGTCTTCAGCTTGCTGATGGCTCCATTAAATACCCATCAGGCGTGATTGAGGACATGATTGTCAAGGTTGGGCCATTTGCCTTCCCTACTGACTTTGTGGTGCTGGAAATGGAGGAGCACAAGAGTGCAACTCTCATTCTAGGAAGACCTTTCCTAGCAACTGGCCGAACCCTCATTGATGTCCAAAAAGGGGAAGTAACCTTGAGAGTCAATGAGGAGGAGTTTAAGTTGAATGTTGTCAAAGCCATGCAACATCCAGACACCCCAAATGACTGCATGAGTGTTGATATTATTGATTCTCTAGTAAGAGAGGTCAATATGGCTGAGAGTCTCGAATCAGAGCTAGAGGACATCTTTAAGGATGTTCAGCCTGATTTGGAGGAGTCAGAGAAGATAATAGAACCTCTGAAAATCCCTCAAGAAGAGGAGAAACCTCCAAAACCCGAACTCAAACCATTACCACCATCCCTGAAATATGCATTTCTGGGAGAAGGTGATACCTTTCCTGTAATTATAAGCTCTACCTTAGAGCCACAGGAAGAGGAAGCACTAATTCAAGTGCTAAGGACACACAAGACAGCTCTTGGGTGGTCCATCAGTGATCTTAAGGGCATTAGCCCAGCCAGATGCATGCATAAGATCCTATTGGAAGGTGACGCCAAGCCTGTGGTCCAACCACAAAGGCGGCTGAACCCAGCCATGAAGGAAGTGGTGCAGAAGGAGGTCACTAAATTACTAGAGGCTGGGATTATTTATCCTATTTCTGACAGCCTGATGGTGTTTTTGTGAAAAAATGAATTTCCAACACACAAATCCAACCGGCAAGTGTACCGGGTCGCATCAAGTAATAATAACTCACAAGAGTGAGGTCGATCCCACAGGGATTGATGGATTAAGCAACTTTAGTGGGTGATTAGTTTAGTCAAGCTAACATTTAAGTGAGAATTGTGGCAGCAAAATGTAAATAGCAATGAACTTAAAGTGCAGAATGTAAATAGGCAGGAAGCTTAAAGAACAATCAATGTAAATTGCAAAAACTTAAATGGCAAGAAATGTAAATTGCTTGAATCTTAAATGGGTCAGGGATGTGGGATTGCAGAAATTAAAGAGAGCAGTAGATTAAGCAACTAGAAATTTAAATTGCAGAAAATGTAAATGTGCAGAAAATTAAATCAAGCTCAATGTGAACAAAGATGTGAAAGTGCAGAATGCAGGAAAGGAAATTGGGATCATGAACAGAAATCTAAAATGAAGAACAAGTGCAGAAGAATTAAATTGCTTGAAAGTAAATTGAAAGCCAATGGAACAGTAAAAATAGAAGAGCAGCCAAGAACTCAACTTAATTTCAAAATAAATTTGATCTCAGGGAATCAATGAGACTAAAAAACAAGTCTAGATCTCAAACCCTTCCTTGATCAAAGTAGAAGACAAATTGAAGAAGAAAGGAAGATGAAAGCCGTAGAGAAAAACTTGGATCCAAAACTCAATTCACTGA
Organism: Arachis stenosperma; assembly: GCF_014773155.1. Classification (NCBI taxonomy): domain Eukaryota; kingdom Viridiplantae; phylum Streptophyta; class Magnoliopsida; order Fabales; family Fabaceae; genus Arachis; species Arachis stenosperma. The sequence goes on along the minus strand of NC_080383.1, from coordinate 41,334,377 downwards.
ATTATGCAGAAAAATAACAAAGAGCAATCTTAGATCAAGAATGAAACAGAATTCCTTCACTCTCAATCCCAAATTTAAGACAGAAGAAAAATAAAGGAAAGAGCTCTCAAATCCTAATATTCCCTAGTGGGTCTCGCCTTTTTCTAATGGAGCTCTCTTACAAAGATGAAAATGATGCCTTTATATAGGCTTTACAAAGTGAAAAATGAAAATGAAATTAAAACAAATTAAAAATAAAAATCCTAATTTAATTGATCCATGTGCCTTTGAGTGATGATGTGGGCTTAGCTTGCTTTGGATTTGAGGAGAAATGGGTTTGGTTGGCCTTGATTCAATTTGGAGAGGAATTGAATTTAAATGGAATTTTGGTTGATTTTTGGTCCATGACACTTCCAGGAGGCTGCCCTGCCCTTGTGGAGGGCAGGGCAGAAAATTGGTGCTTGGTGCATGAGATTGGTGCGGCGTTGTGCGAGCTTGGCGCGGCAATGTGCGCAGAAGTTGCTTCTTGGTGCGCAAGGTGCTGCCCTGCCCGCGCCAAGGGCAGGGCAGGAAAAGTTGGTGCTGCCAGGGACGAGTCATGGTGCGCGCCTAAAGCTTGGCTTCCTAGAGGTCTTGTGTTCGAAACTTGGTGGAGGAAGTTGTTGCAATTTTTCCTTGAATTTTCATGAATAAAACACGACATTGCCCTCCAAGAGGGCATTCTGCCCTCCTTGAGGGCAGACTTCCTTGGTTTCCTTGTGTCTCCCTCTTCGAGCCTTGATGGAAGCATTTTGGTGTATTTTTGCTTATTTTTGGCCCTTAAAGATGCCTCTCGTTCCTGCCTCAATTTTACGCCAAATATGGATTGCTATATATCGTTGGAAAGCTCTGAATGTCAGCTTTCCAACGCAACTAGAAGCACATCAATTGGACGTCTGTAGCTCAAGTTATAGCCATTTGAAGGAGGCATGGTCATGCTGTGAGCGCCCAGATTTTAACTTAGCGAAAATTTTGCTTCCAATCCTTAATGTGCATCACGATCCTGCCCTTGGCAAGGGCAGGGCAGAATCGTGCTGGCTGCTTCCTTCCTTGATTTGGTCATGGGCCACGCTTTTAAAAGCGTGGCCTAAGGCTCCAAAGTGTACCCCAACTTCAAAGTGTACCCCAAAGCTCTTTTTTTCTCCTTTTTTGTGCTTCTTTGCTTCTTTTTCTTCTTATTTCCTACAAGATTTATAAAATTAAAATATCAAGAAAATATATCATTTAAGTACAAAAAGCATTCAATATTTAAGCACAAATCATCAATTTCTTGTATGAAAAAGCATAGAAAATGGGTATATGATGACATGTCATCACAACACCAAACTTAAATCTTGCTTGTCCCCAAGCAAGAAAAGAATCATGCAATAAAGATTGACAATCCAAGGTAAGAAGAATAGCAACTCAATGTTCATGGCAAGCTAGTTTTCTATGCATGCTACAATTACAAAAGAGATGTAAATGATTGATGCTTCTATCTAGCTTATTTTATGAAATCATTTTCTTATAATTCTTCCTTGAAACAAGCTTTTGATTTTTTTTTCTCCTTTTGGGTGCTTTGCCCCATGAGTTAATAACAAAGCTACGACTTCTAAATGCTTTGTTTTCAAGTATTACCACTTGATACATAAGCACCACAAGCATTTAATTAGAGGACTTCATTAAGCTCATTTTTCTTTTCTTTTCTTGACTCTCTAATCATTGATGCTCAGAGCCTTGAGCTTTGAGGGAGTGCTTTTGCACTTGAGCCTAGCCTTGACTTCTAAGTGTTTTGTTTTCAAGCATTTGGCTTGATACATAAACACCACAAGCACTTAGCAAATAAATTGCCATTGGTACTCAGAGCCTTTAGCTTTCTCATTCTTTCCCTTTTTCTTTTCTTGCTTTAATTGTATTTGCTTCCTTCAAGGTTTTCATGATTTCAAAAGATTTCACAAAATGTTCTAGATGAAAAACTTCAATTAAATAAAATCCAATGCAATTGAGCAACAATCAAACATACTAGCTTTCCAATACTTGTATGCACATGCTTAAAATCTTCTTTAATGCCTTGTTTGTTTATGATCATGATACTTTATTGCTTTTGAATTCACAAAGCTCAAGTTGGTAGTTATAATGCCACAGCAACATGTTACAAATCAAAATTTAGGCTATGCTTATTCATACCACACATGCATACAAAGAAGATAATATGACAATCATGCAATTTAAAGTGCTAGAAACAAATGAGAGGAAAAGGAACTTTACAACCTTGTAATCCATCTTCTCTATTGTTGTCATTTTCCTCCCATTCTTCTCCTTCCCATACCAAATTAGAATGCTTGCTCTTCCTCAAGCAACAATTAGAACAATGGTGGTGGGGTCTAAAATGGATCATGAATGTCTCACACAAAAGGATGTCAGTAGCATATGTGTTTAGGCAAGCAAGATTAAGAGTAACCATCAAGGCACAGAGAAATAAGAACATTGTGATTACAAACATAAGATGGTGTGCATGATACATTGCATAAAAGATAAGTTGCACACCAAACTTAGTGTGACACTTTCACTTGGAATTACTGCACGTATCCAGTAAAGAGTGGAAACAAATTTGTGTTGCATAGCAACACCAAACTTAGAATGCAATCCTATGTCCATTTTATTTGAAATAAGACTAAATGAAACCGTTGTATGTTAAATATAATCACCAAGCCAAGAATCTTGTCATGAATAAAGGTCTTTTGGAGATGTATTAACAAACACAGTTAACAAAAGAAAGCATTAAAAACAAGTAAATGAATAAAATAAAAAGGAAACTGAAATGTTAAACCGAAAGAGAAAAATAAAATTGCAGAAGCATTATGATTATGCAAACAAGTAGTGTTGCTTGAATGAATTGCATAGAAAATAAGTGGCACACCAAACTTAGAATCTTGGTGTAACACTTTCATTTTTGATTTGATGCAATCATCCAAAAAGATTGAAAACAATTTGTTGCAAGGCAACACCAAACTTAGAATGTAACCATATGCCAATTTATTGAATTTAAACAAAGCATAGAAAGAAATATACCTACGGTTGGGTTACCTCCCAACAAGTGCTCTTTTAGTGTCATTAGCTTGACATGTTGTTCTTCACTTTCTTCCTCTTTTTCCAGTTTGTTAAGAGGAATGACCTCAAAGGAGGGAAAGATTCAGCTAGTGTCCCCTTTCTTGGTTTCCTCTCAGCAAGCTTTCTTTTGAAATTGGCTTGGTTGAGCTTGCTTGCTTGGTCAGGGGGAGGATTGTTTACAGTTGACCTTTTCTTGAATATTGTCTTTGATATCTTGGTCACAATCCTCTTCTTGGTGCTTTTGTTAATTGCCTTCACTTCTTGGATGTCAAGACATGGTTGCTGTGTGATTTTTGGAGTTTGATCTTCATCCAGAGCCTTTTGAATTGGTGGTTTAATGAGCTTTTTCTCTTTGCACTTTTCTGCTTCACTTGAGTGTGACTCTTCATGAATGTCTTTCTCACTTTCTTGCTCTTCCACTTCCTCTCTTGCACTCAACATTTGCTTTAATAGCTCTTTCATGGAGGAGGTTTGTTGATCTTCCCAAGCTTTCTTCATCTCCTCTTCATACCTTTCAATCATGGATTCAAGTGTTGAGGCATTTTGGTCCAGGGAAGTTTGTGAGATTTGTGAGTTGTCATGTTCCCTTGTCATCTCAAGTGCAATTTCATTTTCAACCACCTTGTTCTTCATTGAAAGTTCACTTGATACAGTAGCCTCCTCATCTTGCTCTTCCTCCATTGAAATTTCAATTGATATAGGAACCTCTTCTTCCTCTTCTTCACTCACAGATTGTTCCTCATCCTTAAAACTTGGTGATCCTATATGAATCTTCCTTTTCTCTACATGCCCTTCTGTTTTCTTGAGGAGGAATTCTTGTTCCGTCCAGCGTTGTTTTTGTTCTTCCATAATTTGTTCTTGTCTTTCCAATAATTCTCTGGACTTTTGAAGGGGATCCTCAGCCACTAGCTCAAAGGATAAAGGTTGAGAGTAATTTTGTGGTTGGTGAGATGTGTTGTATGGATCTTGGAGGGAATTTTGTGTTGAGGCATAATCAAATGATGAAGAATTTTGAAATGAGAAATTGGGAAGTAAGGGTGGATAATTTTTCATGTGATTTGACTGCTCCGAATTTGCAGTTTCTTGGTGATACTCCCATCCACCATGAGGATAATGATATGAATCATTTTGTGGTGGTGGTTAGTATCCCTCATAATTCTCTTGCTCATCTTGGGGTTCTGAAGCAAACCTCCATGGATTGGAGTGCTCAGAAATTGTGTCTTCCTGGTGGTATTCCCAACCATAATTAGAATAATGACTTGAATCATATTGTGATGGTGGGTAATATCCCATGAAGTTTGTTTGATTAAAAGATGAGGTGAACTCCATTTGAATTTTGTAGAACACAACACCAATGAAAATTGAAATTACTCATATCAGATATGAGTTTTGCTTAGTGAGGCAAAAACACAAACACCTTGATTTCAACTTTAAAACAGAGAACCAAAAAAAGAAAATGCTTGATCTAAACTTCTCACCCACTTAATCATTGTTGATCTAATCAATCCCCGACAACGGCGCCAAAAACTTGATGGTGTTTTTGTGAAAAAATGAATTTCCAACACACAAATCCAACCGGCAAGTGTACCGGGTCGCATCAAGTAATAATAACTCACAAGAGTGAGGTCGATCCCACAGGGATTGATGGATCAAGCAACTTTAGTGGGTGATTAGTTTAGTCAAGCTAACATTTAAGTGAGAATTGTGGCAGCAAAATGTAAATAGCAATGAACTTAAAGTGCAGAATGTAAATAGGCAGGAAGCTTAAAGAACAATCAATGTAAATTGCAAAAACTTAAATGACAAGAAATGTAAATTGTTTGAATCTTAAATGGGTCAGGGATGTGGGATTGCAGAAATTAAAGAGAGCAGTAGATTAAGCAACTAGAAATTTAAATTGCAGAAAATGTAAATGTGCAGAAAATTAAATCAAGCTCAATGTGAACAAAGATGTGAAAGTGCAGAATGCAGGAAAGGAAATTGGGATCATGAACAGAAATCTAAAATGAAGAACAAGTGCAGAAGAATTAAATTGCTTGAAAATAAATTGAAAGCCAATGGAACAGTAAAAATAGAAGAGCAGCCAAGAACTCAACTTAATTTCAAAATAAATTTGATCTCAGGGAATCAATGAGACTAGAAAACAAGTCTAGATCTCAAACCCTTCCTTGATCAAAGTAGAAGACAAATTGAAGAAGAAAGGAAGATGAAAGCCGTAGAGAAAAACTTGGATCCAAAACTCAATTCACTGAATTATGCAGAAAAATAACAAAGAGCAATCTTAGATCAAGAATGAAACAGAATTCCTTCACTCTCAATCCCAAATTTAAGACAGAAGAAAAATAAAGGAAAGAGCTCTCAAATCCTAATATTCCCTAGTGGGTCTCGCCTTTTTCTAATGGAGCTCTCTTACAAAGATGAAAATGATGCCTTTATATAGGCTTTACAAAGTGAAAAATGAAAATGAAATTAAAACAAATTAAAAATAAAAATCCTAATTTAATTGATCCATGTGCCTTTGAGTGATGATGTGGGCTTAGCTTGCTTTGGATTTGAGGAGAAATGGATTTGGTTGGCCTTGATTCAATTTGGAGAGGAATTGAATTTAAATGGAATTTTGGTTGATTTTTGGTCCATGACACTTCCAGGAGGCTGCCCTGCCCTTGTGGAGGGCAGGGCAGAAAATTAGTGCTTGGTGCATGAGATTGGTGCGGCGTTGTGCGAGCTTGGCGCGGCAATGTGCGCAGAAGTTGCTTCTTGGTGCGCAAGGTGCTGCCCTGCCCGCGCCAAGGGCAGGGCAGGAAAAGTTGGTGCTGCCAGGGACGAGTCATGGTGCGCGCCTAAAGCTTGGCTTCCTAGAGGTCTTGTGTTCGAAACTTGGTGGAGGAAGTTGTTGCAATTTTTCCTTGAATTTTCATGAATAAAACACGACATTGCCCTCCAAGAGGGCATTCTGCCCTCCTTGAGGGCAGACTTCCTTGGTTTCCTTGTGTCTCCCTCTTCGAGCCTTGATGGAAGCATTTTGGTGTATTTTTGCTTATTTTTGGCCCTTAAAGATGCCTCTCGTTCCTGCCTCAATTGTACGCCAAATATGGATTGTTATATATCGTTGGAAAGCTCTGAATGTCAGCTTTCCAACGCAACTGAAAGCACATCAATTGGACGTCTGTAGCTCAAGTTATAGCCATTTGAAGGAGGCATGGTCATGCTGTGAGCGCCCAGATTTTAACTTAGCGAAAATTTTGCTTCCAATCCTTAATGTGCATCACGATCCTGCCCTTGGCAAGGGCAGGGCAGAATCGTGCTGGCTGCTTCCTTCCTTGATTTGGTCATGGGCCACGCTTTTAAAAGCGTGGCCTAAGGCTCCAAAGTGTACCCCAACTTCAAAGTGTACCCCAAAGCTCTTTTTTTCTCCTTTTTTGTGCTTCTTTGCTTCTTTTTCTTCTTATTTCCTACAAGATTTATAAAATTAAAATATCAAGAAAATATATCATTTAAGTACAAAAAGCATTCAATATTTAAGCACAAATCATCAATTTCTTGTTTGAAAAAGCATAGAAAATGGGTATATGATGACATGTCATCACAGCCCCTGGGTGAGCTTTGTCCAAGTTGTCCCTAAGAAAGGTGGCATGACAGTGATTCATAATGAAAAAAATGAACTGGTTCCTACAAGAACAGTTACAGGGTGGCGTATGTGCATTGATTATAGAAGGCTCAATACAGCCACCAGAAAGGATCATTTTCCTTTACCATTCATAGACCAGATGCTAGAAAGACTAGCAGGTCATGAATACTACTGCTTCCTGGATGGATATTCAGGTTATAATCAAATTGCAGTAGATCCCCAGGATCAGGAGAAAACGGCATTCACCTGCCCATCCGGAGTATTTGCATACAGAAGGATGCCATTTGGCCTGTGCAATGCACCTGCAACTTTTCAGAGGTGCATGCTCTCAATTTTCTCTGATATGGTGGAAAAATTCCTGGAAGTCTTCATGGATGACTTTTCAGAATTTGGAGACTCATTCAGCTCCTGCCTTAACCACTTAGCACTTGTTCTGAAAAGATGCCAAGAGACTAACCTGGTTTTAAACTGGGAAAAGTGTCACTTTATGGTGACTGAAGGAATTGTCCTTGGGCACAAAATCTCGAACAAGGGAATAGAGGTGGACCAAGCTAAGGTAGAGGTAATTGAAAAATTGCCACCACCTGCCAATGTTAAGGCAATCAGAAGCTTTCTGGGGCATGCAGGATTCTATAGGAGGTTTATAAAGGATTTTTCAAAAATCGCTAAACCTCTGAGCAACCTGCTAGCCACTGACACGCCATTTATCTTTGATAAAGAGTGTCTGCAGGCATTTGAGACTCTGAAAGCTAAATTGGTTACAGCACCAATCATCTCTGCACCAAACTGGACATTACCATTTGAATTGATGTGTGATGCCAGTGACCATGCCATTGGTGCAGTGTTGGGACAAAGGCATGACAAGCTTCTGCACGTCATTTACTATGCCAGCCGTGTTCTAAATGACGCACAGAAGAATTACACAACCACAGACAAAGAGCTACTTGCAGTGGTTTACGCCATTGACAAATTTAGATCCTATTTAGCAGGATCAAAAGTGATTGTGTACACTGATCATGCTGCTCTTAAATATCTACTCACAAAGCAGGATTCAAAACCCAGACTTATAAGATGGGTGTTGCTTCTGCAAGAGTTTGATATAGAAATAAGAGACAGAAAAGGGACAGAAAATCAAGTAGCAGATCACCTGTCCCGAATAGAACCAGTGGAAGGGGCGTCCCCCCCTCTCACTGAGATCTCTGAAACCTTTCCGGATGAGCAACTGTTTGCCATCCAGGAAGTGCCGTGGTTTGCAGATATTGCAAACTACAAGGCAGTGAGATTCATACCCAAAGAGTACAGTAGACAGCAATCAAAGAAGCTGATCACAGATGCAAAGTATTATCTTTGGGATGAACCGTATCTCTTTAAGAGATGTGCAGACGGAGTAATCCGTAGATGTGTGCCTAAAGAAGAAGCACAGAAGATCCTTTGGCATTGCCATGGATCACAGTATGGAGGACATTTTGGAAGTGAGCGAACAGCCACAAGAGTCCTCCAAAGTGGCTTCTACTGGCCTACTCTCTATAAAGACTCCCGAGCGTTTGTGCTTAATTGTAACAGTTGCCAAAGATCTGGCAATCTACCTCACAGTTATGCCATGCCTCAACAAGGGATCTTGGAGATTAAGTTGTTTGACGTATGGGGCATTGACTTCATGGGACCTTTCCCACCATCATACTCAAACACTTATATTCTGGTGGCAGTGGATTATGTATCCAAATGGGTGGAGGCTATTGCAACACCCACCAATGACACTAAAACAGTGTTAAAATTCCTCCAGAAACACATCTTCAGCAGATTTGGTATCCCTAGAGTGTTAATCAGTGATGGGGGCACTCATTTCTGCAATAAACAGCTTTACTCTGCTCTGGTGCGTTATGGAGTTAGCCACAGGGTAGCTACTCCATATCACCCACAGACTAATGGGCAAGCTGAAGTCTCAAATAGAGAACTCAAAAGAATCCTGGAACGGACTGTAATTAACCGTAGAAAGGATTGGGCAAGGAGCTTGGATGATGCTCTGTGGGCATACAGAACAGCATTCAAGACTCCTATAGGGACCTCCCCATACCAGCTTGTGTATGGAAAGGCATGTCACTTGCCAGTGGAACTGGAACATAAGGCCTACTGGGCAACCAGATTCCTAAACCTTGATGCCAAATTAGCTGGAGAAAAACGATTGCTTCAGTTAAATGAGCTAGAGGAATTTAGACTCAATGCTTTCGAGAATGCAAAGATTTATAAAGAGAAAGCGAAAAGATGGCATGATAAGAAATTGTCATCCAGAGTCTTCGAGCCGGGGCAGAAAGTCCTGCTATTTAATTCTAGGCTCAAATTATTCCCCGGGAAATTAAAATCCCGGTGGAGAGGTCCATATGTCATTACAAGTGTATCACCATATGGATACGTAGAACTTCAGGATAATGACTCTAACAAAAAGTTCATTGTTAATGGACAGAGAATTAAACATTATCTTGAAAGTAACTTCGAGCAAGAATGCTCAAAACTGAGACTTGATTAGAGCTCAGTAGTAGTCCAGCTAAAGACAATAAAGAAGCGCTTGCTAGGAGGCAACCCAGCCATTTACAAAGTTTATTTATTAATTAAATAAATTTCCTTTTTTTTACAGGTATGTGTCCAAGTATCTTCAAAGGGTAAAAATAGCAATTGATTGAATTCACAGAGTTACAGGGAAATTTGGAAGCTCACTGGCGTGAAAAAGCCAGTAAGAAACATTTTGGGCGTTGAACGCCCAAAAGAAGCACCCACTGGGCGTTCAACGCCAGTAAGGGTAGCCATCTGGGCGTTAAACGCCAGAAAGGAGCATCTTCTGGGCGTTGAACGCCAGAAAGAAACACCTTCTGGGCATTTAACGCCAGATTGTTAGCATCCTGGGCGTCCAGAAAAACGCCCAGTGACAAAGGACTTCCTGGCGTTCAACGCCAGAAAGAAGCATCAGCTGGGCGTTGAACGCCCAGGAGAAGCAGCATTTGGGCGTTAAACGCCCAAAACATGCATCGTTTGGGCGTTTAACGCCAGGATGGTGGGGAGGAGGTAAAATTCGTTTTTCTTTACAATTTTTCTAAATTTTTATGTTTCAATTCATGATTTCTTGCATAAACATGTTTCAAAATGTCATTATTCAAAATCAAATTAGTTTTCTAAGAACCCTAATTTCTAAAATCCCTTTTTCAAAAATATCAAATGTATCTTAATTTATAAACACAAATCTTTTTCCAATCCAATTCTTTTTCAAATATTTTTAATTTCTTCTCATATCTTTTTCAACTCATCTTATCTTTTTTCGAAACTGCCTCTCCTTCTACTCCTCTCCTTTCCTTTCTTTTGCTTGAGGACAAGCAACCCTCTAAGTTTGGTGTGATTTGCCATGATCACTGAGTTAAAACTCATTAAGATCATGGCACCTAAGAGAACAGGAAGAGCAAGGATGTGAACTTAAGGGAGCTGAAGCGTCAGAAATTAATTCTTGAAGGCACCCCACAGACTAGAGGAACATCCACTTCCCAAAATACAGGTTGTTAAGTTCTAATTCTAGCTTTAACTCTATGATAGTATTATTATAGGATTTTACCTTAGAAGTTATATAGGAGTAGTAGTAATTAGCATATCTATTTTGGCTTTATTTCCAATTAAGTTATAACTTATTTTTCTCATCATCATCAAACATGAATAAAATAGTAGATTTGTAGAATAAAGAGGCAATTTAATTTTTTCGAGTTCTTAATAAGGAAAATTCTAATTATTTATATGTGGTGGCAATACTTTTTGTCTTCTGAATGAATGCTTGAACAGTGCATATTTTTTATATTGAATTTTATGAATGTTAAAATTGTTGGCTCCTGAAAGAATGATGAACAAGAGAAATGTTATTGATGATCTGAAAAATCATGAAATTGATTCTTGAAGCAAGAAAAAGCAGTGAAAAAAAAAATTTTGCGAAAAAAAAATAATATTTGGATCAAAAGGAATAAAAGCCAAATAGCCCTTAAAACCAAAAGGCAAGGGTGAAAAGGATCCAAGGCTTTGAGCATTAATGGATAGGAGGGCCCAAGGAAATAAATCCAGGCCTAAGCGGCTAAATCAAGCTGTCCCTAACCATGTGCTTGTGGCATGCAGGTCCAAGTGAAGAGCTTGAGACTGAGTGGTTAAAGTCGTGATCCAAAGCAAAAGAGTGTGCTTAAGAACTCTGGACACCTCTAATTGGGGACTCTAGCAAAGCTGAGTCACAATCTGAAAAGGTTCACCCAATTATGTGTCTGTGGCATTTATGTATCCGGTGGTAATACTGGAAAACAAAGTGCTTAGGGCCACGGCCAAGACTCATAAAGTAGCTGTGTTCAAGAATCAACATACTAAACTAGGAGAATCAATAATACTATCTGAATTTTGAGTTCCTATGGATGCCAACCATCCTGACCTCCCTGCACTCGAAATGGATTTTCTGGAGCTACAGGAGTCCAATTGGCGCGCTCTCAACGGCTTTGGAAAGTAGACATCCAGGGCTTTCCAGCAATATATAATAGTCCATACTTTGCGCGAAGATAGACGACGTAACTTGGCGTTGAACGCCAAGTTCATGCTGCTGTCTGGAGTTAAACGCCAGAAAAACGTCATGATCCGGAGTTGAACGCCCAAAACACGTCATAACCTGGAGTTTAACGCCAAGAAAGGCCTCTACTCGTGGATAGCTTTAGTCTCAGCCCCAGCACACACCAAGTGGGCCCCAGAAGTGGATTTCTGCACCAATTATCTTAGTTTACTCATATTCTGTAAACCTAGGTTACTAGTTTACTATTTAAACAACTTTTACAGACATTTCTTGTACCTCATGACATTTTTCAGATCTGAATTACATACTTTTGACGGCATGAGTCTCTAAACTCCATTGTTGGGGGTGAGGAGCTCTGCAGCGTTTCAATGATTTAATACAATTCCTTTGTTTTCCATTCAAACACGCTTGTTCTTATCTAAGACGTTTATTTGCGCTTAATTATGAAGAAGGTGATGATCCGTGACACTCATCACCTTCCTCAATCCATGAACGTGTGCCTGACAACCACCTCCGTTCTATATCAGACTGAATGAATATCTCTTAGATTCCTTAATCAGAATCTTCGTGGTATAAGCCGGATTGATGGCAGCATTCATGAGAATCCGGAAAGTCTAAACCTTGTCTGTGGTATTCCGAGTAGGATTCCGGGATTGAATGACTGTGACGTGCTTCAAACTCCTGAGGGCTGGGCGTTAGTGACAGACGCAAAAGAATCAATGGATTCTATTCCAACCTGATTGAGAACCGACAGATGATTAGCCGTGCTGTGACAGAGCATAGGAACATTTTCACTGAGAGGATGGGAAGTAGCCATTGACAACGGTGACACCCTACATAGAGCTTGCCATGGAAGGAGCCTTGCGTGTATTGAAGGATTTCAAGGAAGAGTTGAAGTCAAAGGACAAAGCATCTCCAAAACTCCAACATATTCCCCATTACTGCACAACAAGTAACGCTGTTATTCCCTTTTATTTTTATAATCAAATATTGTAATTTCACTTTTAATCCTATTGGCTTCCTGACTAAGATTAATAAAATAAACATTGATTGCTTCAAGCCAATAATCTCCGTGGGATCGACCCTTACTCACGTAAGGTATTACTTGGACGACCCAGTGCACTTGCTGGTTAGTTGTGCGAATCACAAATTCGTGCACCAGTTCTTAAGAATGAATTCTAGTGTTTCATGATGATCTGTTGAAATCTGGCTGGCTGAGAAGCCATGTCTAATCTTATTGGACCGAGGTTTCAACTAATCATCACAATAGCTTGTTGATTTCTATCAATCTTGCTATTGGAGCAATGATCTGCTAAGGCTTGGCTGGCCATTGGCCATGTCTAGTGTTTTGGACCGAAGCTTTCTTTGAAAGCTTGTCTGGCTGTGAAGCCATGTCTAATTCCTGGACCGGAGTCTTAGACTAACATTGCAATGATTCCTGGAATCCAAATTAAGAATTCTGAAACCTTTATTTTCCATTTTCATATAATTTTCGAAAAAAGCACAAAAAAAATTTCAAAATCATAAAAACCAAAAATATTTTATGTTTCTTGTTTGAGTCTAGTGTCTAATTTTAAGTTTGGTGTCTTGCATGCATTGTTTATTTAACCTTGGTTCTATTTTCAAGTCAATAGTACAGGGAACTGAAGATTCAGAACATGCAGCAGAGGAATTGCACAGAAAAAGCTGGGCGTTCAAAACGCCCAGTGAAGAAGGACAGACTGGCGTTTAAACGCCAGCCAGGGTACCTGGTTGGGCGTTTAATGCCCAAAAAGGTAGTGCATTGGGCGTTAAACGCCAGAATGTGCACCATTCTGGGCGTTTAACGCCAGGATGGCACAAGGGGGAGGATTTTGTTTTTCAAATCAATTTTTTTTCAAGTTTTCAAAGTTTTTCAAAATCAAATCTTTTTCAAATCAAATCTTTTCAATCAAATGTTTTCAAAATCAATTTCTTTCCTTTTTCAAAGATACTTGCTAACAATTAATGATTTGATTGAACAATTCAAGTATGTTGCCTTTTCTGTTGAGAAAGGTTTAATGTTTGAATCATATCTTTTCTTGTTAGGCAAGTCATAATCAAATCTTTTTAAAATTGTTTTCAAATCATATCTTTTCAATCATATCTTTTTAAAACCATAACTTTTCAATCAAATCTTTTTAATCACATCTTTTTCAAAACAGTTTTTAATCATATCTTTTTTATTTCTAATTTCACATCTTTTTCAAAAATTACTTGATCTCTTTCTCACTCTTGATTTTCGAAAATCAAATTAAAGTTTTTCAAAATGTTTTTAAAATCTTTTTTTTTTAATTAATTTTCGAAAATTCTCTTCCTCTCTTCTCACATCCTTCTATTTATGGAGTACCACTCCTCCTCAATGCACTAATTCGAACTATATCCCACTAAGTTCGAATTCTTCTCCTTCTTCCTTCTATTTTTCTGTTCTTCTGACACCTCAAGGAATCTCTATACTGTGACATAGAGGATTCCACATTTTCTTGTTCTCTTCTCTCTCATATGAGCAGGAACAAAGACAAAGGCATTCTTGTTGAAGCTGACCCTGAACCTGAAAGGACCTTGAAGCGAAAACTAAGAGAAGCTAAGGCACAACTCTCTGTAGAGGACCTAACAGAAATCTTCAAAGAAGAAGAACCCATGGCAGCCGAAAATAACAACAATGCCAACAATGCAAGGAAGGTGCTGGGTGACTTTACTGCACCTACTCCCGACTTCTATGGGAGAAGCATCTCTATCCCTGCCATTGGAGCAAACAACTTTGAGCTTAAGCCTCAATTAGTTTCTCTAATGCAACAGAATTGCAAGTTCCATGGACTTCCACTGGAAGATCCTCATCAGTTCTTAGCTGAATTCTTGCAAATCTGTGACACTGTCAAGACTAATGGGGTTGACCCTGAGGTCTACAGACTTATGCTATTCCCTTTTGCTGTAAGAGACAGAGCTAGGATATGGTTGGACTCACAACCTAAAGAAAGCCTGAACTCTTGGGAAAAGCTAGTCAATGCCTTCTTGGCAAAGTTCTTTCCACCTCAAAAATTGAGTAAGCTTAGAGTGGAAGTCCAAACCTTCAGACAGAAGGATGGAGAATCCCTCTATGAAGCTTGGGAAAGATACAAACAATTAATCAGAAAGTGTCCCTCAGACATGCTTTCTGAATGGAGCATCATAGGTATTTTCTATGATGGTCTCTCTGAACTGTCCAAGATGTCTTTGGATAGCTCTGCTGGAGGATCTCTTCATTTGAAGAAGACGCCTACAGAAGCTCAAGAGCTAATTGAAATGGTTGCAAATAACCAATTCATGTACACTTCTGAAAGGAATCCTGTGAACAATGGGACTAGTCAGAAGAAAGGAGTTCTTGAGATTGATACTCTGAATGCCATTCTGGCTCAGAACAAGATATTGACTCAACAAGTCAATTTGATTTCTCAAAGTCTGTCTGGAATGCAAAATGCACCAAGCAGTACTAAGGATGCTTCATCTGAAGAAGAAGCTTATGATCCTGAGAACCCTTCAATGGAAGAGGTGAATTACCTAGGAGAACCCTATGGAAACACCTATAATTCTTCATGGAGAAATCACCCAAATTTCTCATGGAAGGATCAACAGAGACCTCAACAAGGTTTCAACAACAATAATGGTGGAAGAAACAGGTTTAGCAATAGCAATCCTTTTCCATCATCTTCTCAGCAACAGACAGAGAATTCTAAGCAGAACCCCTCTGACTTAGCAACCATGGTCTCTGATCTAATCAAAACCACTCAAAGTTTCATGATTGAAACAAGGTCCTCCATTAGAAATTTGGAGGCACAAGTGGGACAGCTGAGCAAGAAAGTTACTAAACTCCCTCCAAGTACTCTCCCAAGCAATACAGAAGAAAATCTAAAAGGAGAGTGCAAGGCCATAAACATGGCCGAATCTGGAGAGTAAAGAGAGGAAGTGAACGCCACTGAGGAAGACCTCAATGGGCGTGCACTAGCCTCCACAGAGTTCCCCAAATGAGGAACCATGGGAATCTGAGGCTCAAAATGAGACCATAGAGATTCCATTGGACTTACTTCTGCCATTCATGAGCTCTGATGAGTATTCTTCCTCTGAAGAGGATGAGTATGTCACTGAAGAGCAAGTTGCTAAATACCTTGGAGCAATCATGAAGCTAAATGACAAGTTATTTGGAAATGAGACTTGGGAGGATGAACCCCCTTTGCTCACCAAAGAACTGGATAACTTGTCTAGGCAGAAATTACCTCAAAAGAGACAAGATCCTGGGAAGTTTTCAATACCTTGTACCATAGGCACCATGACCTTCAAGAAGGCTCTGTGTGACTTAGGGTCAAGTGTAAACCTCATGCCTCTCTCTGTAATGGAGAAGCTAGGGATCTTTGAGGTGCAAGCTGCAAGAATCTCACTAGAGATGGCAGACAATTCAAGAAAACAAGCTCATGGACTTGTAGAGGATGTTTTGGTGAAGATTGAAGACCATTACATCCCTGCTGATTTCATAGTCCTAGAGACTGGGAAGTGCATGGATGAAACCATCATCCTTGGCAGACCCTTCCTAGCCACAGCAAAGGATGTGATTGATGTTGATGGAGGTGAACTGATCATTCAAGCGAATGAAGAATCCTTTGTGTTTAAGGCGCAAGGATGTCCCTCTGTCACCATGGAGAGGAAGCATGAAGAGCTTCTCTCAAATCAGAGTCAAACAGAGCCCCCACAGACAAACTCTAAGTTTGGTGTTGGGAGGCCACAACCAAACTCTAAGTTTGGTGTTGAACCCCCACATTCAAACTCTAAGTTTGGTGTTGGGAGGTTCCAACATTGCTCTGAGTATCTGTGAGGCTCCATGAGAGCCCTCTGTCAAGCTACTGACATTAAAGAAGCGCTTGTTGGGAGGCAACCCAATGTTATATTTTATCTATTTTCTTTTGTTATTTTATGTTTTTTGTAGGTTGATGATCATAAGAAGTCACAAAATCAATTGAAAAAGCAAAAACAGAATGAAAAACAGGAAGAAAAATAGCACACCCTGGAGAAAGAACTTACTGGCGTTTAAACGCCAGTAAGGCTAGCAGGTGGGCGTTTAACGCCCAGTCTGGCACCATTCCAGGCGTTTAACGCCAGAAAGGGGCACCAGACTGGCGTTAAACGCCAGGAAAGGGCAAGAACCTGGCGTCAAACGCCATAAATGGGCACCAGCCCGGCGTTTAACGCCAGAATTGGCTCAAAACGTGATTTTGCATGCCATTTAGTGCAGGGATGACTTTTCCTTGACACCACAGGATCTGTGGACCCCACAAGATCCCCATGAACCCCCCCTCTCCTATATAAACCCTTCTTCACTCCTTCATTTTCACACAACCTAAACAACACTTCTCCCCCTCTTTGGCCGAACACAAAGCCACTCCCTTCTTCCTCATTTCTTCTTCTTCTACTCTCTTCTTTCTTCTTTTGCTCGAGGACGAGCAAACCTTTTAAGTTTTGTGTGGTAAAAGTGTTGCTTTTTCATTTTTCCATAACCATTTATGGCATCCAAGGCCGGAGAAACCTCTAGAAAGAGGAAAGGGAAGGCAAAAGCTTCCACCTCCGAGTCATGGGAGATGGAGAGATTCATCTCAAGGGTGCATCAAGACCACTTCTATGAAGTTATGGCCTTGAAGAAGGTGATCCCCGAGGTCCCTTTCTCACTCAAAAAGAGTGAATATCCGAAGATCCGACATGAGATCCGAAGAAGAGGTTGGGAAGTTCTCACCAACCCCATTCAATAAGTCGGAATCTTGATGGTTCAAGAGTTCTATGCCAATGCATGGATCACCAAGAACCATGATCAAAGTATGAACCCGGATCCAAGGAATTGACTTACTATGGTTTGGGGGAAATACTTGGATTTTAGTCCGGAAAATGTGAGGTTGGCATTCAACTTGCCTATGATGCAAGGAGATGAACATCCTTACACTAGAAGGGTCAACTTTGATCAAAGGTTGGACCAAGTCCTCACTGACATTTGTGAAGAGGGCGCCCAATGGAAGAGAGATTCAAGAGGGAAGTCGGTTCAATTAAGAAGGCATGACCTCAAACCCGTGGCTAGAGGATGGTTGGAGTTTATCCAACGCTCAATCATTCCCACTAGCAACCGGTCCGAAGTTACTCTAGATCGGGCCATCATGATCCATAGCATCATGATTGGAGAAGAAGTGGAAGTTCATGAGGTTATAGCCCAAGAACTCTATAAGGTGGCGGACAAGTCTTCTACCTTGGCAAGGTTAGCCTTTCCTCATCTCATTTGTCACCTCTGTTATTCAGTTGGAGTTGACATAGAAGGAGACACCCCCATTGATGAGGATAAGCCCATCACTAAGAAAAGGATGGAGCAAACAAGAGACTCCTCTCATCATGAGATCCCTGAGATACCTCAAGGGATGCACTTTCCTCCACAAGACTATTGGGAGCAAATTAACACCTCCCTAGGAGAATTGAGTTCCAACATGGGACAACTAAGGGTGGAGCATCAAGAACACTCCATCATCCTCCATGAAATTAGAGAAGATCAAAGACTCATGAGGGAGGAGCAACAAAGACAAGGAAGAGACATTGAGGAGCTCAAGCACTCCATAAGACCTTCAAGAGGAAGAACAAGCCGCCATCACTAAGGTGGACCCGTTCTTTGATCTCCTTGTTCTTTATTTTCTTGTTTTTCGAAAATTGTGCTTTATGTTTATCTATGTTTGTGTCTTATGATCATTAGTGTCTTAGTGTCTATGCCTTAAAGTTATGAATGTCCTATGAATCCATCACCTTTCTTAAATAAATAATGTTCTTAATTGAAAAGGGAAGAATTGCATGAATTTTGAATTTTATAACAGTTTAATTATTTTGATGTGGTGGCAACACTTTTGTTTTCTGAATGTATGCTTGAACAGTGCATATGTCTTTTGAATTTGTGGTTCATGAATATTGGCTCTTGAAAGAATGATGAAAAAGGAGACATGTTACTGAGGATCTGAAAAATCATAAAAATGGTTCTTGAAGCAAGAAAAAGCAGTGAATACAAAAAAAAAACGAAAAAGAAAGAGAAAAAGAAAGAGAAAGAAATAAAGTTGTGATCCAAGGCAAAAAAAGTGTGCTTAAGAACCCTGGACACCTCTAATTGGGGACTCTAGCAAAGCTGAGTCACAATCTGAAAAGGTTCACCCAATTATGTGTCTGTGGCATGTATGTATCCGGTGGTAATACTGGAAGACAGAGTGCTTTGGGCCACGGCCAAGACTCATAAAGTAGCTGTGTTCAAGAATCATCATACTTAACTAGGAGAATCAATGACACTATCCGGATTCTGAGTTCCTAAAGAAGCCAATCATTCTGAATTACAAAGGATAAAGTGAGATGCCAAAACTCTTCAGAGGCAAAAAGCTAAAAGCCCCGCTCATCTAATTGATACTGATCTTCATAGATGTTTTTGGAATTCATTGCATATTCTCCTCTTTTTATCTTATTTGATTTTCAGTTGCTTGAGGACAAGCAACAATTTAAGTTTGGTGTTGTGATGAGCGGATAATTTATACGCTTTTTGGCATTGTTTTTAGTATGTTTTTAGTAGTTTTGGTTGAGTTTTTAGTATATTTTTATTAGTTTTTAGTTAAAATTCACTTTTCTGGACTTTACTATGAGTTTGTGTGTTTTTCTGTGATTTCAGGTATTTTCTGGCTGAAATTGAGGGACCTGAGCAAAAATCTGATTCAGAGACTGAAAAGGACTGCAGATGCTGTTGGATTCTGACCTCCCTGCACTCGAAGTGGATTTTCTGGAACTACAGAAGCCCAATTGGCGCGCTCTTAACGGCGTTGGAAAGTAGACATCCTGGGCTTTCCAGCAATATATGATAGTTCATACTTTTCCCAAGATTTGATGGCCCAAACCGGCGTTCAAAGTCACCCTCAGAAATCCCAGCGTTAAACGCCGGAACTGGCACCTAAATGGGAGTTAAACGCCCAAACTGGCATGAAAGCTAGCGTTTAACTCCAAGAAGAGTCTCTACACGAAAATGCTTCAATGCTCAGCCCAAGCACACACCAAGTGGGCCCGGAAGTGGATTTTTATGTCATTTACTCATCTTTGTACACCTTAGGCTACTAGTTTTCTATAAGTAGGACCTTTTACTATTGTATTTGAATAATCTGATCTTTGGAACCTTTTTCTTGAGATCTTTTGATCACTTTGGGAGGCTGGCCATTCGGCCATGCCTAGACCTTGTTCTTATGTATTTTCAACGGTGGAGTTTCTACACACCATAGATTAAGGTGTGGAGCTCTGCTGTACCTCGAGTATTAATGCAATTACTATTGTTCTTCTATTCAATTCCGCTTGTTCTTTGTCCAAGATATCACTTGTTCTTCAATTTGATGAATGTGATGATCCGTGACACTCATCATCATTCTCACCTATGAACAAAGTGACTGACAACCACTCTTGTTCTACAAGCAATCAAGGCTCTAGTGTTTATCTCTTGGATTCCTGATACACGATGCATGGTTGATCGCCTGACAACCGAGTGCTCGCCTGACAACCGAGCCAGCCATTCCGTGAGATCAGAGTCTTCGTGGTATAGGCAAGAACTGATGGCGGCATTCAAGAGAATCCGGAAGGTCTAACCTTGTCTGTGGTATTCTGAGTAGGATTCAATGATTGAATGACTGTGACGTGCTTCAAACTCCTAGCAGGCGGGGCGTTAGTGACAGACGCAAAAGAATCACTGGATTCTATTCCGGCCTGAACGAGAACCGACAGATGGATAGCCGTGCTGTGACAGGGTGCGTTGAACATTTCCACTGAGAGGATGGGAGGTAGCCACTGACAACGGTGAAACCCTTGCATAAGCTTGCCATGGAAAGGAGTAAGAAGGATTGGATGAAGACAGTAGGAAAGCAGAGAGACGGAAGGGAAGGCATCTTCATACGCTTATCTGAAGCTCTCACCAATGATATACATAAGTACCTCTATCTTTATCTTTTATGTTTTATTCATTCATCATCTATACCCATTTGAGTCTGCCTGACTAAGATTTACAAGGTGACCATAGCTTGCTTCATACCAACAATCTCCGTGGGATCGACCCTTACTCGCGTAAGGTTTATTACTTGGACGACCCAGTGCACTTGCTGGTTAGTTGTGCGAAGTTGTGTTTATGCCATGGTATTGAGCACCAAGTTTTTGGAGCCATTACTAGGGATTATTCGAGTTGTAGTGATCACAATTTCGTGCACCACATCTCCTCTCCTTGTTGGAGAGTTTCTTCCATCTGCATGTCAGCATTTTGCTTTTCAACCTATTTCTCTTCTATTCTCTCCACTTCTCTCATAGCCTCCGAGAGAGCATCTGGATCTAAGATTCAATTTCTGTTTGCTTCAGATTAGGAGGTTCCTCCATTTGAGAAGGTGATTATGGTGTTTCATTAATAACCTTTGTTGGGAGTAGGCTATTTGGGGTTTGGTCCTTCTAATTCTCTTGGAAGTAGGTTTTTGGTTGAGATAAGCTAGTAGTGTTGATTGTTGTGGATATGGGCTTGGATCCAAGTGAAGCATTCATGTTAGAGGAAGGGGATGAAATTAAAAATGGGCTAAGAGTAGGTATATTTTGGTTAATTGTTGCTGGTTGTGTTTTTTTCTCTATAAATTGGGCTTTTTGGGTTGCAGAGTTGTTGTTCTGGGTTTTTGGGCTCAAAATGGGTTTGGTTGTATTGCGGGTATCAGCATAGTGGGTCGCATTAGAAATTCCTTGAGTAGTACGCTCCTTTTTGCCTAGGTCATATTCCTTCTGGATTAGTTGATCTCCTTTCGTTGGAACATTCTCATTCTCTAACTCTTCATTTTGCAGTACATCGAATCTGGTATTCCCTCTACTAACCTGTCCTTTTCCTCCACCATTCCCCTTACTACTTGAACTCTCTCTTGCTTTCACATTTCTTCAGCCACGTGTAGGGCATTGAATCAACATCCACGACCCAAAGACTACTGTTGTTTCAGAAATTACCTCTTTATCCTTGTTATTTTTTTGTTAGACCACATTGCACCTTTCTTCTACCTTTTGCATTGGTTCAATAGCTACTGCATTACCCTGATTCATGGCTACCTGAGCTTTTTTCTTCTCTGGACAGTTCTCCTTTTCATGTCCCACTCTTCTACACTCGAAGCAGACTTGGTGTAGTCTCTCATATTCAATAGTATGATTAATTCCATTGATTTGGTATTGCGACACAAAGGGCTTGTCTAAATCAATTTCCACACAAATTCTCACAAACTTTCCTCTTGAGATTTCTGCTGTATTAAGGTCAATTTTCAACGTTCTTCCAACTATGTTGCCAATTTTTTCCAAAATAGTTCTGTTGTAATATTCAATAGCCAATCCTGGAAGACGAACCCAAGCTACTATTCTATCTATCGTAGCATTCTTTAGATCAAAATCTGGTTTCCATAGTCTTATTGTAAGATAATGATCTAAAAGTTTCCAAGGACCTTTTGTGAGCGCGAAATCCAGGTCTTTAGAGTTGAAAAACCTTTCCAGAAAAAAAATCAGAGTCCAGATTGATGACTTCTAAACTTCCTCTTTTTCCCCGCACTATTTCAAGCCTTCTCTTCATAGCTTGCAAAAAGATTCTTCTTCCCATAAGCTTGACAATGAGGGAATCCCACCATTCCTTCCTAATTTCTCTTTTAATGATTTCACCAATAACCAAGTTGCAGATACCATTGGGTAGCTTTTTTATGACTATTTTCTCATTATCTTCACTTTTCTCTTGGTCTGGAGCATATTCCTCATCAACATCCCTTCTTTCTAGAGCAGGGTCAGCTTGATCACTTTTGCCAGTTTTCACAATACTTGCAAAAGTTCTCCTTCCGCATTCTTTCTCTCGGCCGTCTGTTCCCATACTTACCACTACTTCTATGTTGACTCCTTCAACTCCTGTATCCATCACTACTTCATCTTCAATCATCCATTCCTCAACCCTCGGCAGAATGGCTATTTCTCCAGAGAACTTTCCACCTTCTCCAGTCTGCTTCACTTTCTTTCCTTTTCTTATTTTTTTAGTATATCCATTGAACGGGCTTTTTTAGCATCAATCATATTGTGAAGCATAGCAATGCATTTTAACAATAAGTTTGTGCACACAAGATTTTGTTTAATAGTCATTATGTATGTCTTGTAACAAATGTATTTTGGGTTAAGATTTGGTTAGGACAAGCAGTGAATAAAATTCTTAGTATTGTGTGTGTGAATATGAGGTAAGTAAATTTGTATGCCTAATATTAAAAATTGTCTAATCCATTTAACTAATAGAAACATTCATTTCGAAATCTTTTAATATAATGATGCAATTATATTTACAATGACTAATTTTTGTTTGGTTATTTTTTGATGTTATAACATAGCAAAATAGAATGAAAAAAAAAAGAATAAATTTTGCTCGGACCTTATGATTAGACTATATTATATACAATAATTCTCTATTTACAAAAATATTCCAATAAAAAAAGAGAATTGCTGGTTCAATTTTCCACTTTAATGACAGAAAAAAAAAAAGATTGATCAAATTCTACATACTTAGTTGATATTAAATAAAAAGTATCTAATGAATTGTGAATTTAATATATCTATTTAACAAAAGGATGGATATTTTATCTAACTTGTAACTAGTAATTGGTAATTAGATTGTATCACCCAACCTTTATTTTTTTGAGTAAATGGTTAAATTTATCCCTAAAAGATCACTCATTTTTTAAATTGGTCTCCGAAATTTTTTTTTATCAAATTTGTATTTTAAATATTTTAAATTAATCGCATTAGTCCTTCAACAAGTTTTTTTATTGACAGCGTCAAAATTTATTAATATGGCATGTTAAATGATACTACAACACATACATAGGAGTCTTAATTAACTATTAATATGATAAGTTTATGAAATTAGATCAAATCAAAATCTAATTGAAGGAAGAGCTTGAGGCATTGGAATCTCTTAATTTGGAGTTTATTTGATCTAATTTCATAAACTTATCATGTTAACGGTCAATTAGAACTATTAGGTGTGTATTGTGGAGTCAATTAATATGTCACGTTAACAAACTTTGATGCCGTTAGCAATGAAAGTGATGGTAGCACTAAAATGACTAATTTAAAATTTTTGAAAGACGAATTTGATTAAAAAAATTTGAAAAAACTAATTTAGAGAATGAGTGATCTTTCGGAGACTAATTTAACCATTTACTCGTATTTTTTCTATATTCTTTATCCTTAAGATTTAATAAGTATCTCAAATAAACACGAGTCATTAGGGTCAACACTATAGGAAACCGTGGCAATAAAACAAAGTTTGGAAAGTGGGACGAAAAAGAATAGTACGAATGGTAAAATATGGTATATTCAATGCACATGGATTATTCTAACATCGCTTGAAATCAATGGAGAAAGAATTGAAAGAAGACTAATATGAATGATCACCAAGTCAAAAAAGTTAGTCTCATGGTGTGGAGCACACCCAAGAAAAATCTTCGAAAATGAGATTAAATTGTGGGTGGTTGCAATTATGCCTCCCAAACCCAATAAGCACGAAAAAGTGGGTGACATAGTTGATGACACGAATTGCAGAAAAAAAGTGCTCAAAGTAAGGAAATGCTCTACCTTCGCTTGGACCAATAAAAAGCTTTGAACAATGATCATGTCCTTGCTCTTTTATCCATTCATAAAATATAGTAAATACTTTCTTTCATTTATAAGGCATAATTCCATATAGTACCTTTTCTTTTTTTAAAAAAAAAAAGATCTACCTTGTTGCATTCTTAGTCACTGAATTTGCATACCCATAATTTGATAGGAAAGAAAGAAAAAAAGAAAAAGGGTATTGAATCACTTCAATTAATCAAAATGCTTTGCCATTTCAATTAGCAAGAAAAAGTAGTTGAAAGAATGGACTTCATTAAAATTTGGACAATAACAATAAAAGCATATATAACAATCAATAAATCATGTGATGTTGCATTTACATTGACCATTGATCAAGTCAGAAAAAGAAAGAGTCTCCATATAATTCAGGAACCGCTACTAGTGCTTGTAATAAGATGGTACCTTTTCTTTTAATCAACACTCGAGATTAAGATCGAGATTGAGAACATGCACAAACAGCCACTACCACCAAGAATTGACTATTACATGTGTAAATAGGTTTGCAATTTGAAAAAAAGAAAAAAAGAGGGGTTGTTAATGTGTTGTGTATAAAAAAAAGTAGCATAAGAACGTGGGAAGTAGTTGATATCAGTGTTGACTACAAGAGTTGAAAGAGTGAACGCTGATATTGAAAGATTCACGTAGATACTCACTCACACTAGACAGACAATAATGTTTTTCAAGTTATTCAACTTTGTTTATGTATTTATTTATTCTTTTATTTAATTTCGCGGGGTGTATAATTGGAGTGTGATAGAATTGTTTACATGTTAATGCTTATGCTAAAGGAAGAAATAATGCTACTGAACAATAATGACTCAGTTTCAAGAAAATGGTGGGTGGTGGCAAATGAATTTTAGAGATTGATTTGGTCAAATCACATTAGAAAGTGGGAAAGCACCATCAAGACAATTAAATGCAATAATTTTTTTAAAAAAATAAAGACTGTAAATATAAAAGACCTCATGAGAGGAATAAAACATTGATCCATCATGGAATCAAGTCTAGGAATATTGATTGAAAAATTATTTAAAAAGAAATGAAAACTCTAACTTTAAATATATAAACCAAAATTGTAGAAAATTCTTTATTGGCATGGGGCATCTTTCCAAATCAATGAATCATTATTAATTGGAGGTTGGTTAAATTTCATAATTGATGATAACTATTCAAGCTCATTATTAATTGGTCATTATAAAACAAAGCAAAACACTTTTTCTCCAACAGAAGTATGCAGTATCAAACATTATATGAAGAATCAAGGAGACAATAAAATCAATACATTTAGATTTGAGATGTTGATTAGGAAAAAAAATGGCTACCAAACTTTTGGTTGAATTGAATAAGTTGTTCTGTCCAATTTTTTTTTTTTTTTTTTTTGCCACTACGCTTTTTTAAAAGACTTGGTTACTCAATTTTATTCAATATAATTAAAAACTTTTCAACTATAAAAACCTAATTGAAAATTGCATCAAACTATATATAGTGACTTGCAATATAATTAAAGCTTCTTACTATAACATATATATATATATATATATATATATATATATATATATATATATGCACATGCACTACAGCTCCGAGTTCCCTTCTCAAAGCACTGATGATTCTGATAAACTTGGATGCTCAATGTAAAATTGCAAGCACAAAGGGTCGCTGCTCATTGACCTGATAGGAGTTATAAAAGGGGGCTGCTCCCACTGCTTAGTGTCGGTTGGGATCCAGAAGTTAGCTTCCTTGCTTGTGCCTGTCTCCGGAAGCAATTGGAAGTTGCCTGTGATCTCCCACCTGCAATCTGTTTAGAGATGAAAGTGTTTTGAGACCTCGAATTCAGTTTTAGCATGACAGAACAGAATTCAGCACATGGTTTACAAATGTATCAAACCATTTCTAACAATTAAGCTTAATCTTCTAAGATGAGGTTAGTTACATGAATCAAACAATAGTATAATGCACTTGTCATGATATCACTTCTCCCAAAAGCTTAAGCTAGTAGAAGACATATAAATGGTTATATATATAACTCGCCTCCTCAGGCAAGAACTTTTTTCTGGATTTCCGTGAATTTTGTTTATAAAAATTCATTTTTTTTTCATTTTCATAAGATAACTTAATTTAAATCAGATTTAATTTTAATGAATTAGATCAGATTTGATTTAAATTTAAAATTCCTAAAAATATGATAACCAATTTAAATCAGATTTAATCTTATTAGATTATATCAAATTTGATTTAAATTTAAAACTCCTAAAGACTACGAAACAAATCAAGTTTTTGACAAATTTTAACAATAAATTAAATTAAAATATAGACAAAAATAAATTTGAAATTAAATACTCATTTTGTGACTTCCACTGAACTTTAAAAGTACTAGTGGATTTTTTGCTGTCCTGAGTTAGCCTAATGAGCCTTGTCTTTTCTCTCTTAGTTAGAAAAAGATTCAAGGAATTCTACTCACTTTGCATGTCGTTTGATCAACTTTTCTTAGTCCTTCAAGTGTTTTAAAGATTTATGATCAGAATGCACCTCAAATTCCTTAGAAAGCAGATAATGTTGCCACACCTCCAACACTCGCACCAAGGCATACAACTTCTTATCATAAGTTGAGTAGTTGAGACAAGCTACATTCAACTTCTCATTGAAATAAACTGACTCACTTTTCCTACATCAAAACAGCACATATACCAATTTCGGAAGTATTGCATTCTATTTCAAAAGTCTTAAGAAAATCTAGTAACCCAAGAATGAATGCAGAACACAACAAATCTTTCAAAGTGTTAGAAGCAAGTTCTTATTCTTATTCCCATCTAAAACCTACATCTTTTGATAATAATTTTAGTTAATGAACACAAGAACAAGAAATTGCTTTTAACACTTTGAAAGATTTGTTGTGTTCTGCACCAATTCTTGTGTTATTGGATTTTTTTAAGACTTTTGAAATAGAATGTGATGCTTTCGGGATGGGTATAGGTCCTGTTTTGATGTAGTAGGAAAAGTGAGCCATAGCTTATTTCAGTGAAACATTGAATGGAGCTCGTCTCAACTACTCAACTTATAATAAGGAGCTGTATACCTTGGTGCGAGCGTTGGAAGTTTGGCAACATTATCTGCTGCCTAAGGAATTTGTGATGCATATTGACCATGAATCCTTAAAACACTTGAAGGATCAAGAAAACTGAACAAAAGACATGCCAAGTGGGTATAATTTCTTGAATTTTTTTCTTAATCACTATCCTTACTTCTAAGTTGTTACATTTTAAGTGTATGAAGGAATTGTATGCAACTGATCCTGATTTTGCCGCCTATATATGATGTATGTGAGAATGATGCATATAACAAATTATACAAGCATGATGGTTTTCTTTTTCGAGGTGATAGAATTTGTGTGCTTACTTGTTCCATAAGGGACTTACTTATTCTGGAATCACATAGTGGAGGTTTGATGGGTCATTTTGGTGTGTATAAAACTTGAGATGTATTATTTTAACATTTACTGGCTACACATGCGTAGAGATGTTGAAAAATTTTGTGCTAAATTGCATTGCATGTATACAAGCTTAATCTAAGTTACAGCCACATAGTTTGTATACCCCTTTACCCATTCCTATACATTTGTGGGTTGATATATTCATGGATTTTGTTTTTGATTTACCTAGAACTAGAAATGATAGAAATACTATTTTTATTGTGGTATATAGATTTCGTAAAATGACCTATTTCATTGCATGTCATAAAACTGATAATGCAACAAACATTGTTGATCTGATCTTTAGAGATGTATGCATACATGGCATTTCCCAAAGTATTGTTTTTGATCGTGATTTAAAATTCTTAAGTCACTTTTGAAAAGTGTTAGTAGAGTAAGTTGGGAACAAAATTATTATATGCTACTACTCGTCATCCTCAAACTGAAGTAGTAAATAAGTGCGATTGTTGGTAAGAATTTGAAAATTTGGAAAAATTGTTTATCTTTTATCGAGTTTGTTTAGAAAAAGATAATTCATTCTTCTACTGGTTTTTCGCCCTTTGAACTTGTATATGTTAACCCTCTAGTTTTGGATTTAATATGTTTTTCTTTAAGTGATCTTATTAGCTTAGAAGGAGCAAGCAAGGCTAAGAATGTTAAAACAATACATGAGAATGCTCGTGACATGATTGAAAGGAAGAACAAGGCCCCTACTAAAAGAGTAAATAAGGGTCGAAAGCATATAGTCTTCAAATCAGAATATTGGATTTGGGTTCATTTGAGTAAGGAGAGATTTTTACTCAAAGAACGTCTAAACTTGATGCTAGAGGAGATGACTCATTCCATGTGCTTGAGAGATTCCACGATAATGCCTATAAGGTTCATCTACTAGATGAGTATAATGTCTCCGCCATTTTCAATGTTTTTGATCTTTCTCCTTTTGATATGGATACAGATTTGAGAACGAATCTTTTTGAAGGAGGGAATGATACATGCGGGGGAGGAAAATCCAAGCATCCTAAGGCAAAAGGACAGAATGGAGATTTCACACTTTCAAAAAGCTCCATCACTAGGGCACGTGCAAAGAAACTCAAGGAGAGCTTTGGGAACTTGGCAGTACTCATACATGAAAAGATGCATCAATTGCTAACCAAGGGAGACATGACAAGGTTTATTCGGCTAAGTCACGACAATGAGAAATCCACTAGTACTTTTCAAGTTTAGTGGAAGTCAAAAAATTAGTATTTAGTTTCGAATTTATTAGGTCTATATTTTAGTTTGATTTGTTGCTAAGATTTATCAAAAGATTTTATTTGATTTTGATTTGTTTAGTAGTATCTTTAGGTGTTTTAAAATGAAATTAAATCTGATTTAATCTAATAAGATCAAATCTGATTTAAATTGGTTATCATATTTTTAGGAATTTAAATTTAAATCAAATTTGATCTAATCCAATAAAATCAAATTTGATTTAAATTAAGTTATCTTTCAACTTTTACCAATTGATCTAGGTTGTCAAGGACAAGTTCTTTAAAAGTCAAGGTCTAGTAAGAAATCCTTTCCGGTGACCTAGGTTGCTAAAAATAGGGTTCTTAGAAATCTAGTAGAAAAACCTTTATCTATTTTTTTTGTGTTTCCGTTGTGCCTTTTCTTATCGTTCATCCGTCTTTTCTTATTCCTTTTAATTTTGTCTGTATATTCTTATCAGATAACAAGGATCAAAGTCTAGATTTTTAGATCGTAGAAGTTCTGATACTAAGTTATGATACCATTTTTTTCAAAAATTTAAACGGATAGGAAGAGACATATGAATGATTATATATCTAACATTCCTAAAAACAACTGTGTTTAACCCAATTATATTCAAATCACTCTTAATAATATCTTCTAAAATTTTCTTGGGTATCTCCCTACCTTGCCTACTGGACTATTGTCCATCTGATCCACTCTTGACTCCTAATTGATGGCTTTGTAGGCCTGATTCAAATATGACCATTAGATTTGATTCAAAAATACAAATCTATATGAACCACAAAACATGAGGTATGTCAATGTGGACATGCATTTTTTCATACATACAAGAGGGAGAGGGATTATCATGAATTTATACCAAAAGAGCACAGGAAAAAAACTATGAAACTAGAAAGAGATACTTTGCACGATACTGAAATTCACCTGGAGGAAGCTTCTTAGTAAGCGATTCCGAGACTGACAGCTTGGCAAGGAATGATCTAAGAGAGATCTGAAGGTCCACCCCTTCCACGGATGAACCATACGACTGGTTCACTGTGAGCTTGAATATGAATTTCTCCAATGGAACATTGTCAGTGTTGAAAAAAACAACAGCTACTCTATCTACCATGCCCTAACAAATGTAGGGATGAGTGAAAATCAACCAGGTTTCCGTAAGAAAGCAATTGGAAAAGAAAGTTGGATTATTTAAGCATTCTGCAATCAAATATTTCTTAGAAGAATAACAAGTAAATATTTAATGGATGGTAAATTCGAGAGATTTTGTGCATTGAGGAGTGGCTTTATTCTAAGCATACATTGAATTATCCTGGCTTTATTCGAACATACTAGAAACTAACACGGGAATCACTACCTAACCAATAGAACATAAAGAGATAACATTCTAAGCATAATAAGTGGCTTTATAGGTGACATAACTATATAAGCATTGCACTCAGTTCTAATAGATAACATCCTTGAGCTGTTTCATACTAGCACACAAGCATATAAATTGCAGGTAAAGAAAAGAGCAAAGATTTAGAATAAGTATAATTAGGTACAAGATGAAGCCTACAGCATCAAAACATAACTTTTAAGTTGGTTAGTTATGAACAAAATTTTAGCACAAAATTCTATAAAAACTCTAAAATAATAATTGCCTAGAAACCAAAATGTCCTTACTTTACATTCTACCAACATCAAATTCAAAGGATTTTATCATAATATATATAAAAGTACTTTCTACCAAGAGAGGTGAACTATATGTATCAAATGAAGCCCATGAAGCCACTTTTAGAATTTTAGTTATACTCTTTTTAGTTCCTACTGGTGCTTCTATAGGTCCTCTCATCACATTCACTTCCTCGTATAGTATATTCATTCATGCATTCCAAAATCCTAACCTGTACAACATTGAGCTTATTACACTGTTGGCCTTTCATACATTCAATTCCATACAAGATCTTAGGTCCTATAGCTGTATAGCAAAATTTTTCCTGAACTTAAGATGACTTTCCTATATCATTCATTAATAACACTCGAATCATCTCTCTATTTCATCCAACAGAGTACTATTGTTTTTCCCCTTTAAGTAGATATCATAGACAAGACACTGACTGAAATCACCTTGCTGTCAAGATTGATAAGTATGTAGAGATGAGATCAGATCCAAATATAAATCTTAAAAATTTCGCAGAAGCTAGTCTTAGTTGCACTCCGACTCTACTTATAGATTTTATTCAATACAAAAGAAACGATCAAACCTGCTAATTGGTATGCCTAAAAATCCTCCTTACTTTATACTTACCATGTACATTGAATTATCCTTGAATATTGTATAATTACAACCTACTCCATTGTGAGTAAAATTTTGAATTAGGAGGATCTATAGGAATACTTCTAGGAGGCAGGCTATATCATCACAATGTTACAATGCCATTGCTTAACAATAGGTAAAACTACGATATATACCCCATTTCATGTTAATTCTGAAATCCACATGACAATCCAAGGATCCTATATCAGCTCATTTAATATCAAAGCAAGAAAATCAACAACAATCCTTACAAGGCTGAGTAAAACTTCAAAGAATTAGAACAGAAACTCACAAAAAGAAGAAACCCTAACCTTTTGTAAAAAGGGAAGAAACCCTGAGACAGTAGCATGTATGTAATATCTAAGTTGAGGGTGGCGTGCTCTTTGAACCACCACATTCATATACCTTCTCCTCTCAAATGCACCTTTTCCAACACCAAATAATAATAATAATAATAATAATAATAATAAGAAGAAGAAGAAGAAGAAGAAGAAAGGGCATGGAAGAGGGAGAATCCAAAGAAGGAAGCAAGAAACCAGAAGGATAAACGCCTTTAAGAAACACAACAGCGGTAATAGCCACCTCCAAGAATTCAACCAAAACAGAAGCTGCTTGCCCTGCAAATTTTTCATAAACACAACTTCACCAATCACCATGTTACGCACAACTTAAAATAAAAATTGAAAATTTCCAAAACCTTGTGGAGTTTCATTCTCTTTGCGCTGCATAATCACTAATGCTATTCAACTACACATTTGGACTAATAACAAATCAGAGAGATGGTAAGGGCTTATTTTAAACCTTAAACTTCAAATCTGTTTCGAAAAAATGGGCCATGAAATTATCAAGGGTATAAAAATGGGATCGGACATTAAATCACTTTAATTACTGATTTAAACATGTTATAAAAATGTGTTTGTTTGGATATTATTATTTAGACAAAAAAATATTTTTTTTATTTTTTAGTGTGTTTGACAAATTTTTTGTATTTAATACTAAAAAAATAAAAAAAATATTTTTTAAAAAATTGTAATTTATATTTTTTAAAAGATTTTTTTTAAAAAAAGAATATTTTTTATGTAATAAATAAACAAAAAATACTTTTATATTGTTATACTCAAACATAATTGATAGATAAAAAAATCTTTTTACATGAGATATCCAAATATAAAATTACTTTTACTTTTCCATAAGATCTTCTAAAAATAGATAATTCGAAAAAAGATCTTTTATTAGAAGTTCACCCAAACAAGCCATTAGTTTGTTAGGAATAACGATTTTATAATAAAATAATAAATTAAATATAAATTAACATACTAAAACATAATTATATTCTAATATAAATCTTAAAATTTTATCCAAATTAAAAGTATTACATTACCCAAAGTATTATAATCTCATCTAAATACAAACTAAATAAATATCCAATATCAAAGACAAATATTAAAATTTGTTATTAATCATCAAAATCAAAAGAAAAGAGTCATATTCAAAACCTTAAACTACTTGGCTGAATCACACAATCCTAAATGGTGATTTATTTATTTCTCTCAAACATCTATTTTAACTTTGTTAGGAGCAATTCTTTAATTAAATAATCAAAACTCAATTCAGAGAATGCAAAATATTAAGATGCACAAAGTATAAGATTGCAAAAATAGCATGAAAAACAGCAACACAGCAAATAAACAGCACTGTAAAAAAAATAGTAACAATCAAGAACAATAAGAACAAAACATAGCAGTGAACAAAAATCAACAATAAGAACCATCAAGATCAAACACCAACAATAAGCAACAATAATAAACACAATACTGAATAATTAAATAAAAAAATACAACATCCAAACAATAAGAACAGTTCCATAATTACTGTTAAACAAAATAATATAAATTACTCATAATTACTGAATAATTTTTTGTGATCAGGGCTTTGTTTGGCTGTTTCATTATATTTAATTTATTTCACTTTTAATTTATTTGAACATTTGATGTTTAATATTAAATAATTAGTATCTATTATTTATAATTTGACTACTAATTGTGTGAAAAATAAGTTTAAATAAAAAAAATTAAAACTAAAAAGAAACCAATTTTAAAAAATTTGCGTCACAATATTTTTTTAAAAAACAATATTGACATTACCGTCGAATTTATGACGCAAGCCAAACATTGGTTCAAAATTCTCTCAAAAAGAATTGCTTCGTCGATAGTATAGTTCCAAATCAACAAATGACTCATGTCGGAGTTTAAAAAATTGTCACAATACAAATCAATAAAAACCGGAAGTTTTAAATCCTGGGTCGTCTCTCAAAGGAATTGCAGTGAGGTGCGCGTATCATTGGTTTTGAGAAAATGGGTTTTGATGGTAAAAGACAAGAAATTAAATGACAAGATATTAAAAAGCACATAAGAAATTCAAATGCTAAAAAGGCATCTTGGCAAGGATTGAGAGTTAAGGTTTCCTATCTATGTCATCGACCGCATACATGATAATTAAGAAGAATTAATCCCACTTCGTCATTCCCAAATATCGGGAGAAAGTGAACTAGGTATAATTGATCTTAATCCACAAGTCCTAGCCAAACTCACTAATTAGACTTAGGCTTGGTTTGGTAAAGCTTTTTCAAGAGGTGCTTGTTGTCACAGTAAATTTTAGAATGTTAGATTTAACAGTGTTTGTATTGTTTTTTGGAGTATTTGAGAATGTTCTAGATGGTTCCAGAATATTCTAGAATGTCCTAGAAGGTCCCGAAATACCCTAGAAGGTTCTAGAAGACTCCGGAAGGTCATAGAGTATTTTAGAAGAGTGTGGATGTATTTAGGAGTATGAAGAGTAGTATGTAAGAATCTAGAAGTATTTAGAGAAATATGGAAGGATAGATATTTGTAATGAAGGTTCTGGATGATTAATCTAGACCGTTGATTAGATTAATCATAACCATCAATTAAGGAGGTGGATGGCTATAAATAGGGAGTGGAAGTTAATGTGTGTGAATCATTTGTAACCAACACTTGATAAAGTGTTCTTTCCACCAAGGCTTCCTTTCTCTTGTGTTCTTGTGTTCTTAGCTTTCTTGCTAAGTTATTGAGGGTTAGGCTGACTTGGTCTTAGCCCAAGAGGTTGAGTAAGTCTGAGTGCTGGCACGGTAGCGTTGGAATGTGTCCAAGGCCGTGACATTGTGCTTTTAAAAAACACAAGCACCACATTTTGCGTTTGGTAAATTAAAAAGTCCAAGTGCTTGTGCTTGCGGCTTTTAAAAGTTAGGGGTGCTTTTGAAAGCACCTAAGCGGGAGTTTTTCAAAGCTAACTTGTGCTTATCAAATTTTATTTACTTTTTCACACATATTCTCTGCTACTATATTGCCATTAAAATCCTCATATATTTCTAACTTATCATCATAACTTTCATAAATTCTAACACAGTCTTCATATTTTTTATTTTTCAACCTAATCTTCACAAATTTTAACACAAATACATCTCTATCACATATTAGGTATGAACTTCTATCTATTTATATTATTTTTTGTGCTATGTTTTTGTATTTTTTTGTAAATCTATGATGTTTGTTTGTTTTCTATCTGTTCTTTGAAATGTAAAGAGGTTGACTTGATTTATGAAAATCAATCATAAAATTTTTCTTGCATGAACATTAGTCAAAATTATAATAACAACATGTATATACATATGTAAATATAGATATATAATCATAAGAGTAGTTTATTTAAGATATGTGTCCCTTTTTTGTGATCTGTAAAGGTGAGTCAAAATTATAATAACAAAATTTGAGGGGCATGTGTACGTGGTACACACACGTGACGCGAGCATTTTATTATGTCCAAATGTCTCACCTACGCAGGCGTGTGAATGCGTACGCGAGAGGTGATTTTTCAAGCCCGCGTACGCGGACAAGAGCCACACGATGCGGGATATCTTTGCTGTTTGGCATCCGCGTACGGACGATGGTCGCGTACGCGAGTTGGGCAATTTACACCCATGCATACGTGAGATTATGCATGCGTACACAAACCTTTGTTCTTGGGGAAAAAGTGGATTTCTTGTGAGTTTAACCATTTTCCAATTTCCAAACCTCTATAGTTACCTTCTAAGGTCATAAATTAAGTTTCTAATTATTGGGAGAGGAGTAAACTTAGAGGAGAAGTTAACTTGGCGATGAAGAAAAGTTTGAAAAAAAATGATGTGCTATTGGGGAAGTGCGGTAGTGATGATGATGTTATGTATGATGATGGAAATTGATAATGAATGATTAATATTGAATTATTATTTGGCTTTTGCACTTCAACTTATCTGAGACACGAGTTTTCCTGGGTAGATGTAGTGGCTAGCCACCACTCGCTTTAGGTTGAGACTTAATACTCTGTTGATCATACGTCGCAAGATGTGGCCGGGCACTTTAACTCCCCAGAAATTCTCCAAATGAGTTGAATTTGATAAATGATTGAGAAAAAGCTATGCATAGACTCTTGGAGATGCGCACACGAAGAACTGTCCAGGGCTAGCTACCGGACATGTCGGATTTGGCTTTATAACCGACAGATGAGACTCATCAGCCATAGGGCAGGCATACATCATATGCATATGTTTGTTTTGTCTGATTGTGCATTATTTGGGTTTCCCTTCATGATTACTATGCTTAATTGCTATACTTTCTACCTGTTGTATCTGTATTCTACTTATATTTTTCTTGTCTGTATTATTTGTCTGTGCAATTGAGAGGCCTCTTGTCTGGCGGAAGAGTGACGAGGGCAGTTCCACCAGAGTTTCGGAGGATTGGAGGAAAGTGAGAATTGAGGGGTTAAGTTAGAATGGGATTAGAGCCTAAATGCCTTAGATAACTTACCTTGCTTATGGTTTTCAATTATAGTTTTGAGTTTTAAATCTGAGTGTCGGAGTTCTAGGAGCTTTCCTGGGACCTTATATATTATGTTTGTGGGTATCATTACCATGCCGAGAATCCCTGGTTCTTGTAACACGGTTACTTTTAACACCTCATAATCGTACTAAAAGTTCAGGTGTTGCTTACCTCTAATATGTTAATTTAATATTATATTTATTTAATATTGAGTCTTTGCAAATATAAACCGAATCCTTAGTTATGAAATCAAAAAGTCTTTATGTTAACCCACTTAATCACATAATTATGTTCACATAATAATAAATACATAAACTTAACCAAACTTCTTAAATACATATCCTGCCCCTCTAAAATCTCAAATGACAATTGACGAGGGGTAAAGTCTCAATTAAATCAACAAACAGAAAGTACAACATATATATAAAGTTTGTAGATCGGTCGCGGCTTCACGCCAAAACATCCTGAACCTGTCGCTAAAAAAGAAATTTTGTAGGGGAGTGAGAACATTGTCCTCGAAAGGATTCTTAGTAGAGGGTTTAAGAATTGTTATAAGAGGATATTTAAAAGAAAACAGTTTTTCGATTGCAGAGATTATCGTTCATCTTATGAATCTTTTTAAAATCCAAGTGTTAATCATCCAAAACCTTTTCAAAGAAACAATATTTAATTTTTCAGAAATCCAAAACCCTTCTTTTCTTATAAGAAAAATCTCACTCAGTTTCCTATATTGTATAAATGACCAAAGTGTTCCAAGCATAAGTTCATTAAGTCTATGCTGAACTAACTTGATTTTTCATACTTTACTAATACCTCAATCAGAAACCAATCACAGCCTTCAGCCCATCACATAATCAATCAACACAGTCATCAACTCATCACCAATAATCTCAAAAGTACCACATCAGAATAAACACAGGCAAAATAGACAAAGTAAACACAATGATAAACCCTAATTTTATAGTTTATCTAGTGTAGAATTTGGGGGGTTTATCAATATTTTCTGCACTTATTCATATAAATTGCATAATTTTGTGTTTCCTTCCTAAGTTTGCTTCATGGTTAAAAACATGCTTCTTTAACCTTAAAACTGCTATATTTTAATCCTCTTTTATTACCCTTCGATGCCATGATGTGTTTGTTAAGTGGATTCAGGATCTATAAGGCAGGAATGGGTTAGAAGATGAAAATGAAGCATGCAAAAGTGGAAGGGACATGAAGAATGAAGCTTTGGAGAATTGGTGGCGACGCGCACACGTGGCTGACGTACACGCATGGCATGGCGCAGCAGTGATCGACGCGTACGCATGCTCGACGCGTACGCATGCTCGACGCGTACGCGTGGCTTGCAGAATTCAGATGATGCGCACGGGTGACGCCCAGCACATGACTTCATTAATGAAATCGTGGCTGACAACTTCTGAGAGGCACCAGGCCCAAATCCAACTTGATTCTGCATGGAAAAGACCCAAGGGACTAAGGAGGAAAGGGGGATCTAATCATTTGGACAATATACACATAATTTTAGCTAGTTTTATGTTCTTATTTTCCAGAGGGAGAAACTCTTACTTCTCTCTGGATTTAGTTTGTTTTGATCTTCCTTTGTTGAATTTCTGAATTGGGTCTTGTTAATTTCTAGTTTCAATTACTTAATTTGAGTTCTCTAGTTATAATTTTGTTTAGATCTTGTGTTAGAATTGTGTTTCTTATCATTTCTCATTTTCTTCTCATTTTATGAACTTTGTGGATCTTGAATTTTTATTAGTGCGTTGATGTTTTCTATGATTGATGGTGTTATTTGAGTTGTTTCCTATTGATAATTTCTAGTGGGTACTTGTGATTTCCAATTAATTTTGCAATTTAAGCATGTCTTTAGTTAGTGCATACCATGTGTTTGATGAAATGTTTCCTTTGATTATGGAGTAGTTTTCCATACTCTTGGCCTAGGCTAAGGAAATTGGGTGAACTTGAGTCATTGGGTCAAATTGATTTGGTGATTTGAGAACCCTAGTGGTCAAATTGATATCCATTGACACCAATCTACTACTAAGCCAATTAGTAGTTGGATTGGGACTTATGAGTTGAAATTGATCAAGCCATTTGATGTACTTCACTTGTAGAAGTAGATTTAATGAGTTTGGTTACTCATAATTGTTAATATATGGTAATTAGACAAGGATGGTGACCCCAATTCCTATGCATAGCCAAGAGTTCTTTTTATTATTCATATTTGAAACCCAAAATTTCCAATTGCGTGATTCTTGTTATAGTTAGTTTAGTTGTTTACTTAGTTTTAGAATAGAAATAGCTTTACATGTTCTCTTGCTAGATTACATTTACTTACACCTTGTTTTAATTGCTTTGGTTTAGTTTCTTGCACTTTAAGATTTCTTGCATGATAAGTTTAGTAATTTAAATTCTTGTTTATGACTCTCAACTCCAGAATTCTAACCAATATTGATGCACATGTTTGCCCATTCTCTTGAGGACGACCCAAGACCAATACTCTCGATTACTTTTTATTGGGGTTGACTTTGTGACAACCAAATCAAAATTTGATTGATAGGGTTACACGTTGGTCTAGGAATATACTATGACAGTGATTTTATTTTCTATTCATGAAAAATCTAGACCGACCATAATCCTACCTATCACCTAGGTATAGATAGCAGCTACAGCAAATAGCTCAGATAGCAGTTAATAACAGTTTAGGAATTAGGCAAACCAAAAAAATTCAAACTCAAGAAAAGTATGCAAATGCATATCATACATGCTTGGCCTATGGCTAATGAGCTCATTTGTCGGTTTTATAGCCAAACCCGATATGTCCAGTAGCTAACCCGGACACTGTGTCTTTGTTGCACATTAATATCATTAGAGGAAATTACGTGCCCTGTTACCATTAGAGGAATTATGTACCCTGACACCATTAGAGAAAATATGTGCCATGTCACCATTAGAGGGGATAGGTGCCCTGTCACCATTAGAGGGGATAGGTGCTCTGTCACCATACTCATCATCAAACATCCTCAATCATGACTCATGTACCATATTCATTCCAATTCATTCATAATCATTCATAAGTCATACTTTAAGATCATAACATCATTTTTCTTCATTCGTATTCTATCATTATCATTCCTCCCATCATACCTCTCACTCTACTCATCAATAATTCCAAATAAAACATAATTCATTTCTTAACAAATCACACTCAAAATATAATTCTTTTCTTACTAAATTGAAAATCAAAGAATAATATTTTCTTAATAAATCATACGCAGAACATAAAGCTTTTCTTAATAAATCAAAATTACACACGTAATTATTTCCTTAACAATCGAATTCAAACATAATTCTTTTCTTAATAATTCGAACTTGAAGCATACTTCTTTCCTCAATAAATCAAACATAAAACAACTCTTTCCGTAATAAATCAAAATCAAATAATATGATTCTTAAATCCAATTTTCTTTTTAAAGAATGCTTCAAATAAATTCTCAGAGTTTTAAAAAAATTTGGCAGCATCTTCTCTAAAACTCGGACTTTACCACCCTTTTCGGGTCCAAACCAAACCATTTCTCAAACTCTTTTCAACCATTTCCAATAAATCAAACTAATTTCAATACCGAAAAGCATTTCCAAATCTCAGAATCATATCCGATAAATCAATAAAATCCATTTCCTGTATCGGTTCATTTTCAATATCAAAATTAATTCCAAACCAAGAAAATCACTTTTCATAGTATTTAATCAAACTGGTTTTCCAACTCAATAATCGGAAACAGTCACAATCTAATCATCATCATAACAACCTTAAACCAAGTAAAAAACAGACTAGACATCTTCAATCAATCAATAAACCATTCAAACAAGTATTTACATCCATTCAAGACAACTCAGTTCAATTCATAAGACTTACAAAATCATAAAAAAAGTATTTTTTATATTAATATCTACTTATAACAATTCTTGATAGTAAATTGAGTTTAAGAAATCGTCCCTACCGCGATTAACCGAACTCACGAATCAAACGCGACAAACCCACTTATTCCGAATTAACAGCAACAGCGGCAATGGCATTAGAACCAGTAAGAAATAGTAGAAACACAATGCCAGTACTAAAACAGAGATATATTTACTGATGAAATTAAAACTTGGCGGAGATCAACAAAATTGAAATAAAACAAAGATAAAAGCATGGTAGGTTCAAGAATTACAGAGTTGAGATCGAGACAAGAAGGATGGTGATGCTGGTGGCTCTGATGGTGGTAGAGGCTCTAGCAGCTGTGAGAACCAGAAGCAGAGGCAGAACTGAGCAAGCCTCCCCCCTAAAGGCAGAACCAGCTCCAACAAAGCTCGACGGTAGTAGCGGCTGACTTCAGCGCTGGCAACATCAGGCAGAACGTGACAGCGACCTCCTATCCTTATTCGGCTCCTCCCAGCGGCGACTGATGAGCGGATGATTTGTATACTTTTTGGCATTGTTTTTAGTATGTTTTTGATATGATTTAGTTAGTTTTTATTATATTTTTATTAGTTTTTAATTAAATTTCACTTTTCTGGACTTTACTATGAGTTTGTGTGTTTTTCTGTGATTTCAGGTATTTTCTGGCTGAAATTGAGGGACCTGAGCAAAATCTGATCCAGAGACTCAAAGGACTGCAGATGCTGTTGGATTCTGACCTCCCTGCACTCGAAGTGGATTTTCTGGAGCTACAGAAGCCCAATTGGCGCGCTCTCAACGGCGTTGGAAAGTAGACATCCTGGGCTTTCCAGCAATATATAATAGTCCATACTTTGCCCAAGATTTGATGGCCCAAACCGATCATTGGGAGGCTGGCCATTCGGCCATGCCTAGACCTTATGCTTATGTATTTTCAACGGTGGAGTTTCTACACACCATAGATTAAGGTGTGGAGCTCTGCTGTACCTCGAGTATTAATGCAATTACTATTGTTCTTCCATTCAATTCCGTGAGATCAGAGTCTTCGTGGTATAGGCAAGAACTGATGGCAGCATTCAAGAGAATCCGGAAGGTCTAACCTTGTCTGTGGTATTCTGAGTAGGATTCAATGATTGAATGACTGTGATGTGCTTCAAACCTGTAACCTACTGGGCGTTAGTGACAGACGCAAAAGAGTTATTCTATTCCGGTAGGGGAGGGAACCAAACCGGTGATTGGCAGCACTGTGACAGAGTGTGCATTAGCTTTCACTGCGCGGATGGGAGGTAGCTGCTGACAACAGTGAAACCTTACACGAGCTTGCCATGGAAAGGAGTAAGAAAGGATTGATGAAGGCATTAGGAAAGCAGAGAGACGGAAGGGAAGGCATCTTCATACACTTGTCTGAAGCTCTTACACCAATGATATACATAAGTATCTCTATCCTTATCTTTTATGTTATTTTCGTTCATCACCATATACATCTGAGTTTGCCTGACTAAGATTTACAAGATGACCATAGCTTGCTTCAATACTAACAATCTCCGTGGGATCGACCCTTACTCACGTAAGGTTTATTACTTGGACGACCCAGTGCACTTGCTGGTTAGTTGTGCGAAGTTGTGTAATGCCATGGTATTGAGCCACCAAGTTCTTGGAGCCATTACCGGGGATTATTTGAGTTGTGAAAAAGTATTGTTCACAATTTTGCGCACCAAGTTTTTGGCGCCGTTGCCGGGGATTGTTCAAGTTTTGAGCAAGCTTTTGGTAACATCAGTGCCAAGATCCGGCAACAACATCAAGTTTTGGTGTTATGCCCGGGATTGTTTAGGCTGGACAACTGACGGTTCATCTTGTTGCTTAGATTAGGTATTATTTTTTTTTCGAAATTCTTGAAGATGAATTCTAGAGTTTCATGATGATTTGTTGAAATCTGGCTGGCTGAGAAGCCATGTCTAATCTCATTGGACCGAGGTTTCAACTTATCACCACAAGAACTTGTTGATTTCTTATCAATCTTGCTTTTGGAGCAGTGATTTGCTAAGGCTTGGCTGGCCTCTGGCCATGTCTAGTGTTTGGACGAAGCTTCTTTGAAAGCTTGGCTGGCTGTGAAGCCATGTCTAATTCCTGGACCGGAGTCTTAGACTAGCATTGCACTGATTCCTGGAATTCTCATTAAGAATTTTGATACCTTTTCCCATTTAATTTTCGAAAAACACAAAAAAAAAAATTAAAAAATCATAAAAAGACCAAAAATATTTGATGTTTCTTGCTTAAGTTAGTGTCTCATCCTAAGTTTGGTGTCAAATGCATGTTTTTGTTATAATTTTCGAATCCATGCATACATTTTTGTTTTGATCTTTGAATTCTATTGACTTGAAGCATTTTGTGTCTCATATTCATTCTCATATTGTTAGTGTCAGTAGTATACAAACTGCTAAGTTTGGTGTCTTGCATGCATTGTTAATTGATTCCTTTTGCATTTTGATTATTAAAATCCAAAAATATTTTTA
The DNA here is from genome assembly GCF_014773155.1 of Arachis stenosperma. Classification (NCBI taxonomy): domain Eukaryota; kingdom Viridiplantae; phylum Streptophyta; class Magnoliopsida; order Fabales; family Fabaceae; genus Arachis; species Arachis stenosperma. The sequence continues at coordinate 41,291,987 of NC_080383.1, read as the reverse complement.
ATTTGTGTCTTTTCAAGTCAATAATACAAAGAATTGAAGATTCAGAACATACTGCAGAGGAATTATACAGAAAAAGCTGAGCATTCAAAAATGCCCAGTGAAGAAGGCAGACTGGCATTTAAACGCCAGCCAGGGCACCTGGTTGGGCGTTTAACGCCCAAAGGTAGCATTTTGGGCGTTAAACGCCAGAATGTATACCATTCTGGGCGTTTAACGCCAGGATGGTGCTAGGGGGAAGATTTTGTTTTCAAATCATTTTTTTTAGTTTTTCAAAATCAAATCTTTTTCAAATCAATCTTTTCAATCAAATGTTTTCAAAATTAATTTCTTTCCTTTTTCAAAGATACTTACTAACAATTATTTGATTGAGCATTTTTGCCTTTTCTGTTAAGGAAGGTTTTATGTTTGAATCATATCTTCTCTTGTTAGGCAAGTCATTAATTTTAAAATCAAAATTTTTTTTTATTGATTTCAAATCATATCTTTTAAAATTGTTTTCAAATATCTTCTCAATCACATCTTTTTAAAACCATAACTTTTCAATCAAATCTTTTTAACCACATCTTTTTCAAATAGTTTTCAATCAAATCTTTTTGATTTCTAATTTCAAAATCTTTTTCAAAAATCACTTGATTTCTTTTTCACTTTAATTTTCGAAAATTATCAATCAAATTTTCAAAATGTTTTCAAAATCTTTTAAGAATTTTCGAAAATTCTCTTCCCTTCTTCTTCACATCCTTCTATTTATGGAGTATCACTCCTTCTTAATGCACAATTCGAACTATATCTGATCAAGTTCGAATTCTCCTTCTTCTTTCTATTTTTTCTTTTCCTCTGACACCTAAAGGAATCTCTATACTGTGACATAGAGGATTCCACATTTTCTTGTTCCCTTCTCTTTCTTATGAGCAGGAGCAAAGACAAAGGCATTCTTGTTGAGGCTGATCCTGAACCTGAGAGAACCCTAAAGAGAAAGCTAAGAGAAGCCAAGGCACAACTCTCTTTAGAGCACCTGACCGAATTCTTCAAGGAAGAAGAACAAATGGCAGCGAAAACAACAACAATGCCAACAATGCAAGGAAGGTGCTTGGTGACTTTACTGCACCTACTCCTGATTTCTATGGGAGAAGCATCTCTATCCCTGCCATTGGAGCAAAACAACTTTGAGCTTAAGCCTCAATTAGTTTCTCTAATGCAACAGAATTGCAAGTTTCATGGACTTCCAATGGAAGATCCTCATCAGTTTTTAGCTGAGTTCTTGCAAATCTGTGACACAGTCAAGACTAATGGGGTTAACCCTGAGGTCTATAGACTGATGCTATTCCCTTTTGCTGTAAGAGACAGAGCTAGAATATGGTTGGATTCTCAACCTAAAGAAAGCCTGGACTCTTGGGAAAAGCTAGTCAATGCCTTCTTGGCAAAGTTCTTTCCACCACAAAGATGGAGTAAGCTTAGAGTGGAAGTCCAAACCTTCAGACAGAAGGATGGAGAATCCCTCTATGAAGCTTGGGAAAGATACAAACAATTAATCAGAAGATGTCCTTCAGACATGCTTTCTGAATGGAGCATCATAGGTATTTTCTATGATGGTCTCTCTGAACTATCCAAGATGTCTTTGGATAGCTCTGCTGGAGGATCTCTTCATCTGAAAAGACGCTGCAGAAGCTCAAGAATTGATTGAAATGGTTGCAAATACCAATTCAAGTACACTTCTGAAAGGAATCCTGTGAACAATGGACAAGTCAGAAGAAAGGAGTTCTTGAGATTGATGCTCTGAACGCCATTTTGGCTCAGAACAAGATATTGACTCAACAAGTCAATTTGATTTCTCAGAGTCTGTCTGGAATGCAAAATGCACCAAACAGTACTAAGGATGCTTCATCTGAGGAAGAAGCTAATGATCCTGAGAACCCTTCCATGGAAGAGGTGAATTACCTAGGAGAACCCTATGGAAACACCTATATTCTTCATGGAGAAATCACCCAAATCTCTCATGGAAGAATCAAGAGAGACCTCAACAAGGTTTCAATAACAATAATGGTGGAAGAAACAGGTTTAGCAATAGCAAGCCTTTTCCATCATCTTCTCAAACAGACAGAGAGTTCTAAGCAGAATACTTCTGACTTAGCAACAATGGTCTCTGATCTAATAAAGACCACTCAAAGTTTCATGAATGAAACAAGGTCCTCCATTAGGAATTTGGAAGGACAAGTGGGACAGTTGAGCAAGAAAGTTACTGAACTCCCTCAAGTACTCTCCCAAGTAATACAGAAGAAAATCCAAAAGGAGAGTGCAAAGCCATAAACATGGCCGAATATGGAGAGGAAAGAGAGGAGGAGGACGCCACTGAGGAAGACCTCAGTGGGCGTGTACCAATCTCCTCTGAGTTCCTCAATGAGGACCAATGGGAATCTGAGGCTCAAAATGAGACCATAGAGATTCCATTGGACTTGCTTCTGCCATTCATGAGCTCTGATGAGTATTCTTCCTCTGAAGAGGATGAGTATGTCACTGAAGAGCAAGTTGCTAAATACCTTGGAGTAATCATGAAGCTAAATGACAAGTTATTTGGAAATGAGACTTGGAAGGATGAACCACCTTTGCTCACCAAAGAACTGGATGATTTGTCTAGGCAGAAACTGCCTCAAAAGAGGCATGATCCTGGGAAGTTTTCTATACCTTGTACCATGGGCACCATAACCTTCAAGAAGGCCTTGTGTGACTTAGGGTCAAGTGTAAACCTCATGCCCCTCTCTGTAATGGAGAAATTAGGGATCTTTGAGGTGCAAGCTGCAAGAATCTCATTAGAGATGGCAGACAATTCAAGAAAACAAGCTCATGGACTTGTAAAGAATGTTTTGGTAAAGATTGAAGACCATTACATCCCTACTAACTTCATAGTCCTAGAGACTGGGAAGTGCATGGATGAATCCATCATCCTTGGCAGACCCTTCCTAGCCACAGCAAAGGCTGTGATTGATGTTGATAGAGGAGAGTTGATCATTCAAGTGAATGAAGAATCCTTGGTGTTTAAGGCCCAAGGACATCCCTCTATCATCATGGAGAGGAAGCATGAAGAGCTTCTCTCAAAACAGAGCCAAGCAGAGCCCCCACAGTCAAACTCTAAGTTTGGTGTTGGGAGGCCACAACCAAACTCTAAGTTTGGTGTTGAACCCCCACATTCAAACTCTAAGTTTGGTGTTGGAGGTTCCAACACGGTTCTGAGTATCTCTGAGGCTCCATGAGAGTCCTCTGTCAAGCTAATGACAGTAAAGAAGCGCTTGTTGGGAGGCAACCAATGTTTTATAATTAATTATTTTCTTTTGTTATTTTATCTTTTTGTAGGTTGATGATCATAAGAAGTCACAAAAACAATGAAAAAAGCAAAAACAAAATGAAAAACAGGAAAAAAAACAGCACACCTGGAGGAAGATGCTGCTGGCGTTCAACGCTAGTTCAGCCTAGCAGTTGGGCGTTTAACGCCCAGTCTGGCACCCTTCTGGGCGTTTAACGCCAGAAAGGGGCACCAGACTGGCGTTAAACGCCAGTAAAGGGCAAAAACTGGCGTTAAACGCCAGGAATGGGCACCAGCCCGGCGTTTAACGCCAGAAAAGGCTCAAAACGTGGATTTTGATGCCATTGGTGCAAGGAGTCACAAAAAACAATGAAAAAAGCAAAAACAAAATGAAAAACAGGAAAAAAAAACAGCACACCCTGGAGGAAGATGCTGCTGGCGTTCAAACGCTAGTCAGCCTAGCAGTTGGGCGTTTAACGCCCAGTGGCACCCTTCTGGGCGTTTAACGCCAGAAAGGGGCACCAGACTGGCGTTAAACGCCAAAAGGGCAAAAACCTGGCGTTAAACGCCAGGAATGGGCACCAGCCCGGCGTTTAACGCCAGAAAAGGCTCAAAACGTGGATTTTGATGCCATTTGGGTGCAAGGATGCCTTTTCCTTGACACTACAGGATCTGTGGACCCCACAGGACCCTACCATCACTCTCTCTCTTCTTCCCCATTCACCAATCACCTCAACACCTCTTCCCCAAAAACCCCTCACCTATCAAATCCCATCTTTCTCTTCACCACTCACATCCATCCTTCATAAAACCCACCAACCTCACCCTTCAAATTCAAACCACTTTCCCTCCCAAACCCACCCTCAAATGGCCGAACCCTCATCCCCCTCTTCCTATATAAACCCTCTTTAATACACCACCATCTCCCTCTTCCTCATTTCTTCTTCTTCTACTCTCTTCTTTCTTCTTTTGCTCGAGGACGAGCAAACATTTTAAGTTGGTGTGGTGAAAGCGTTGCTTTTTCGTTTTCCATAACCATTTATGGCATCCAAGGCCGGAGAAACCTCTAGAAAGAGGAAAGGGAAGGCAAAGGCTTCCACCTCGAGTCATGGGAGATGGATAGATTCCTCTCAAGGGTGCATCAAGACCACTTCTATGAAGTTGTGGCCTTGAAGAAGGTGATCCCCGAAGTCCCCTTTTCACTCAAAAAGGGTGAATATCCGGAGATCCGCCATGAGATCCGAAGAAGAGGTTGGGAAGTACTTACCAACCCCATTCAACAGTCGGAATCTTGATGGTTCAAGAGTTCTATGCCAATGCATGGATCACCAAGAACCATGACCAAAGTGTGAACCGGATCCAAAGAATTATCTTACTATGGTTCGGGGGAAATACTTGGATTTTAGTCGGAAAGTGTGAGGGTGGCGTTCAACTTGCCTATGATGCAAGGAGATGAGCATCCTTACACTAGAAGGGTCAACTTTGATCAAAGGTTGGACCAAGTCCTCACAGTCATATGTGAAGAGGGCGCACAATGGAAGCAAGATTCAGAGGAAAGCGGTCCAATTGAGAAGGCATGACCTCAAACCCGTGGTAGAGGATGGTTAGAGTTCATACAACGCTCAATCATTCCCACTAGCAACCGGTCCGAAGTTACCATAGACCGGGCTATCATGATCCATAGCATCATGATGGAGAAGAAATAGAGGTTCATGAGGTTATAGCCCAAGAACTCTATAGGGTGGCGGACAAGACCTCTACCTTGGCAAGGTTAGCCTTTCCTCACCTCATTTGTCACCTCTGTTATTCAGTGGGAGTTGACATAGAGGGAGACATCACCATTGATGAAGACAAGCCCATCACTAAGAAAAGGATGGAGTACAAGATCCCACTCATCATGAGATCCCTGAGATTCCTCAAGGGATGAATTTCCTCCACAAGACTATTGGGGGCAACTAAACACCTCCCTAGGAGAGTTGAGTTCCAATATGGGACAACTAAGGGTGGAGCACCAAGAACACTCCATTCTCTCCATGAAATTAGAGAAGAACAAAGAATCATGAGAGAGGAGCAACAAAGGCAAGGAAGAGACATTGAGGAGCTCAAGCACTCCATAGGACCTTCAAAAGCAAGGAAGAGCCGCCATCACTGAGGTGGACCCGTTCCTTGATTTCCTTGTTCTTTATTCCTTGTTTTCGAATTTTAGTGCTTTATGTTATCCATGCTTGTGTCTTATGATCATTAGTGTATTAGTGTCTATGCCTTAAAGTTATGAATGTCCTATGAATCCATCACCTTTCTTGAATAAAATGTGCTTAATTGAAAAAGGAAGAATTGCATGAATTTTGAATTTTATAATAGTTTAATTATTTGATGTGGTGGCAATATTTTTGTTCTCTGAATGTATGCTTAAACAGTGCATATGTATCTTGAATTTGTGGTTCATGAATGTTGGCTCTTGAAAGAATGATGAAAAAGGAGACATGTTATTGAGGATCTGAAAAATCAATAAAACGATTCTTGAAGCAAGAAAAAGCATGCTATTAAAAAAAAAAAAACCGAAAAAAAGAGAAAAAAAGAAAACGAAAAAAAAAATAATAATAATAAGAGTTGTGATCCAAGGCAAATAAGAGTGTGTTAAGAACCTGGACACCTCTAATTGGGGATTTAGCAAAGCTAAGTCACAATCTGAAAAGGTTCACCCAATTATGTGTCTGTGGCATGTATGTATCGGTGGTAATACTGGAAAGACAGAGTGCTTTGGGCCACAGCCAAGACTCAATAAATAGCTATGTTCAAGAATCATCATACTTTACTAGGAGAATCATTAACACTATCTGGATTCTAAGTTCCTAAAGAAGCCAACCATTCTGAATTTCAAAGGATAGATTGAGATGCCAAAACTGTTCAGAGGCAAAAAGTTAAAAGCCCGCTCATCTAATTAATACTGATCTTCACAGATGTTTTTGGAATTCATTGCATATTCTCTTCCTTTTTTATTTGATTTTCAGTTGCTTGGGGACAAGCAACAATTTAAGTTTGGTGTTGTGATGAGCGGATGATTTGTATACTTTTTGGCATTGTTTTAGTATGTTTTGATATGATTTAGTTAGTTTTTATTATATTTTATTAGTTTTTAATTAAATTTCACTTTTCTGGACTTTACTATGAGTTGTGTGTTTTTCTGTGATTTCAGGTATTTTCTGGCTGAAATTGAGGGACCTGAGCAAAAATCTGATCCAGAGACTCAAAAGGACTGCAGATGCTGTTGGATTCTGACCCTGCACTCGAAGTGGATTTCTGGAGCTACAGAAGCCCAATTGGCGCGCTCTCAATGGCGTTGGAAAGTAGACATCCTGGGCTTTCCAGCAATATATAATAGTCCATACTTTGCCCAAGATTGATGGCCCAAACCGGCGTTCAAAGTCACCTCAAGAAATTCCAGCGTTAAACGCCGGAACTGGCACCTAATTGGGAGTTAAACACCCAAACTGGCACTAAAGCTGGCGTTTAACTCCAAGGAGAGTCTCTACACGAAAAAAGCTTCATTGCTCAGCCCAAGCACACACCAAGTGGGCCCGGAAGTGGATTTTTATGTCATTTACTCATTTATGTACTAGTTTTCTATAAGTAGGACCTTTTACTATTGTATTAGGGACATCTGGGTAGCTATCTTTGAGTTTTATGCTATCTTAGATCATTGGGAGGCTGGCCATTCGGCCATGCCTAGACCTTATGCTTATGTATTTTCAACGGTGGAGTTTCTACACACCATAGATTAAGGTGTGGAGCTCTGCTGTACCTCGAGTATTAATGCAATTACTATTGTTCTTCCATTCAATTCCGTGAGATCAGAGTCTTCGTGGTATAGGCAAGAACTGATGGCAGCATTCAAGAGAATCTGGAAGGTCTAACCTTGTCTGTGGTATTCTGAGTAGGATTCAATGATTGAATGACTGTGACGTGCTTCAAACCTGTAACCTACTGGGCGTTAGTGACAGACGCAAAAGAGTTATTCTATTCCGGTAGGGGAGGGAACCAAACCGGTGATTGGCAGCACTGTGACAGAGTGTGTGCATTAGCTTTCACTGCGCGGATGGGAGGTAGCTGCTGACAACAGTGAAACCTTACACGAGCTTGCCATGGAAAGGAGTAAGAAAGGATTGGATGAAGGCATTAGGAAAGCAGAGAGACGGAAGGGAAGGCATCTTCATACACTTGTCTGAAGCTCTTACACCAATGATATACATAAGTATCTCTATCCTTATCTTTTATGTTATTTTCGTTCATCACCATATACATCTGAGTTTGCCTGACTAAGATTTACAAGATGACCATAGCTTGCTTCAATACTAACAATCTCCGTGGGATCGACCCTTACTCACGTAAGGTTTATTACTTGGACGACCCAGTGCACTTGCTGGTTAGTTGTGCGAAGTTGTGTAATGCCATGGTATTGAGCCACCAAGTTCTTGGAGCCATTACCGGGGATTATTTGAGTTGTGAAAAAGTATTGTTCACAATTTCGCGCACCAGCGACTCTATCAATGTCAGTAGCAACCAACCCTAATGGCAACGAGAACAAGGTGCGGCGGTGATGAAGGTTCGATGATGGTAGTGAGGCGCGGCGGTCTAAGACAGCATCTTCTCCCCGCGTCTCACCCTCAGCGATCGACAACAGCAACGCGTGAACAACAGCGACGAGGCGTGGCTCAACGGCGGCTCCTCCCTCTCTTTCGTGGGTCATGTCTCCTTCCTTTGTCTTTCTCTCTTGCTCGCGACAGTGGTGGCAACAGTGGCACCTGACCCGTTGGCACCGTCTCCCTCCTTTTCTCTCCTCTTATCCTCACTTGCACTCTTTCCATTTCTTTCCTTCCCTGATTTTCTACTTTTTGAGCTTCTCCAGTCATTTGGTAAGCAGCAAACCCCACCATCTGACCTTCGAGTACTTGCTGCGCTTGCAATGATCTCTCCATTGCCCTAAACCAGTTGTCTGCTTCTGTCGGATTAGTCGATCCTCTAAAGGTTTGAGGATTAACCTTTAGAAAGGTTGCCAATGTCATCGAAACTACAGCTGAGCTCCCTCCAGCTTCGTTACTGTTCCCATTTCCGTTCATCCTTTCCATTGCCTGGTTGGCAACCGCCACATTAGCTTGCATAGTATTGATAAGTTGGTTCATTACCGCCATAAATTTGGCCTGTTTGACAACAGGAATGGGTTCCTCATTTCCTCTCCGTCCCCCTGTCCATGAGTTGCCATCTTGGGTCCTATTCACACAAAATAAGTGATATCAAGGTGATCAATCTCAACATCTCAAGTTAAGTACTTCAATTTCCCAAAAGTATACTCATGAACTTTATGCTAAACATATCAATCAAATATCCTAACTAGCATAGGCACAATTCAGAGTATACATTAAAGCATAAGTTGTCCTTCCCTCAGGCTCACAAGAACGAACTGCTCTGATACCATAATGTAACACCCTAATATTCAAATCCTTATGCTCGAGTCATAAGTCAATGATACTAAGGTGGTATGACTCTCAGGTGAATTATAATACATACATACATATATATATAATTGAAGAAAATGTTAAACTAGAAGCTTGAAGAGGAACAAAATAAAATTGCGAAGTCATAACACTCGAGCATCGATAAAACAAAAGATAAAGTGAGAATTGAAAGTGATATAAAGTTAAAACCATAAAGATGAATAAGATAAAGTCAGAATATAGATATATAACATAAGTAATTAGCCACTAGTGGCGACCTCCAAAGTTTAGGCCAGCTAGGGTACAGAACTAAAAACAGTTTGACAACAGTACCTCCTATCTCTCCCAAAAGATACATAAAGGCCTATATAGGCAAGTTTTCAAAAGGATTAAATACATAGCAGAAGTTTTTCAAAACAAAAGTGGAGAGATTCTAAACAAAATAAAGCAAAAATATAATAATCTTCGCCATCTCTCAGATGAAGCATAGCTCACTACTGAGCACTTGGACCTGCATTTGAAAAATAAGAGATATATATGGAATGAGAACCCCCGACCCATGGGTTCTCAGTACGGTAAAAGTGTCAAATAAATACTGCATAAGGCAACATTAATTCTCCACACATCACATTATGCATCTTAATTTATTTCTGATGCATAACCTTGGCAACTAACATAAGGGGAATTCTACGTCTAAGTCAACAATTCTTAACCTTCTCAATTCTCCAACAAATAGAGCCATAATCAAAGACAGTACCAGCCCTCAGCGTCAACCATGACCAGCCTGAGGGACCTATCAGTTGTACAAACACAAGCAATACAAATAAGTGATACACAAGTAGGTACAAGTAAAGCAAATAACATATAATCAAGTAACATAGCATATACAATTAGACAGTCCAAAACAAGTAAGCAAACCCATACAAGTCAAACATATGCAAATGATGTATGCCTACCCTATGGTTGATGATATTATCTGTTGGTTATATAGCCAACCCGACATGTCCTGGTAGCTAACCGTTGGCAGTCCCTACGACTGCGCATCCCCAAGCTCAAAATCTCTATTATTCAATATACATATATCCATGGGGAAGAGCTCATCCGGAAAGGTATAAGTGTCTAGCCACACTTACAACGCAGGATCAACAGAATCTCGGACCTCTACTTAGAGCAAGTGGAGCTGACCTACGACATCTACCCAAGAAAATTCGAAACTCAGATAATTTCATAAATCTCAAATCATTCTCAACTGAGAGCAAGTGGGGGCTAACCACTACATCTACCCCAGGAAGCTCAAACTAAACTCAGAGCAAGTGGATCAATACCACTGCATCTACCCAGGTAGGTGTATTAAATTCAGAATCAAGCTCAAATAACAATCTCATAATCATTATCATTCTCATCGTCAATCTCGTAATCATCGTCATTATCATTATCAATATCATGATCATTATCATTCTCATTATCAATCTTATAATCATCATAATTCTTACTTAATATCTTGCTCATTTCTTTCAATTTCACTAACTCAACCCATTGGGTTTTATCCCTAACTCTTCCATCCTCAGTTTCATCGGCTCTAGACCTATATCAAAGTTTATAAAGGTTTAAGAGGCTAAAAGAATAGTTAAAAGCCATAAAAACACATTTTTTCAAATTCTAGGAGGTGTTGTATGCATACATGTGGTGTTGATGAACGGATATTTTATACGCTTTTTGACATCATTTTCATATAGTTTTTGTTATGTTTTGTTTATGATTTATTATATTTTCATAGGTTTTAGTGCAAATTTCATATTTTTGGATTCTACTTTGAGTTTGTGTGTTTTATGGTGATTTCAGGTATTTTCTGGCTGAAATTGAGGAGCTTGAGCAAAAGTCTGATTCAGATATAGAGAAAGGACTGCAGACGCTGTCAGGATCTGACCTCCGTGCACTTGAAGGAGCTTTTTTGGAGCTACAAAAGTCCAAATGACACGCTCTCAATGGTTATGAAAAGCTAACATCCATGGCTTTCCAGAAATATATAATATTTTATACTTTGCTCTAGAAATGAAGGTCCAAAACTGGAGTTTAACGCTAGTTCTCCACCCTCTTCCTGGCGTTGGACGCCCAAAAGGGAGCAGCTGGCGTCCAATGCCTAAATAGAAGTCCCAAGTTGGCATTCATCGCCCCTAAGGAGTCCTATCACAAATGTCCTAGCACGAATCTGGTAAAAACGACAGTTTTTTTGGTATTTTACGGCAGTTTGAATCGCCGTTATTACCAAGAATGTCAGTTTTGTAAAGTGACATAATTCTGGGCGCCATTCTAGTTATTACGGCGATTTTCTGAAAACCGTCACAATTTTCTGTGTTAAAACGGCGGTTTTTGAATAGGTTAAAACGGTGGTTCAAACCGCCGTTATTTCCAAGATTAAAATGGCGGTTTTTGGATAGGTTAAAACGGCGGTTTGAACAGCCATTATCACCCTGACAGAGTGGCATTTTGGTTGGTTAAAACAGCAGTTCAAACCGCCGTTATTTCCAGAGTTAAAATGGAGGGTTTTTGATAGGTTAAAACGGCGATTTGAACCGCCATTTTTACCCTAACAAAGTGGCATTTTAGTTGGTTAAAATAGCATTTTTGAATCGCCATTTTTACCCTGACAGTGACGTTTTAGTTGATTAAAATGGCATTTTTGAACTGCCATTTTACCCTAGCAGTGACATTTTTTATCGTTTAAAAAAATAATTTTTACCGTCATTTTTATCGCGTCAAATAAATAATTGTGATTAGAAACAATATATAACTAGTCAAATAATATAAAGAGAAAAAATAAAATTAAATTGGTAGAAAGAGTCGAGAAAATTTATTAAAAAACTGAAATATGAGGCAATTACTTACAGAACCTCAAGTGTCTGAACTAGTCCTAATGTTTCTGGTATAGAACCAGATAAATCATTTCCATCAAATAATCTGCGAATTCCACTATCTTAAAATAGCTGTCTCTTGGAGTATCAGAACTAATATTTGCCTAATTCAAAATTCAATTCATCATCATATTGCCCAAGAAGGCAAGAGGTCACAATATAAATGAAATTGTTACTAATAATATTCAATAAGAGACTGAAGATTCTCAGATTCAAGTGCTCGTCTTCTCTCTGTATAAACACGATCTCTTTGGCTGTTGAGCACTTCATCATACTCAAACAACTGTTTCCGAATGTCAAAGAAGTAGTTCTCCACTTTCCTTTGGGCTTCATCTAATGCTTTAGTCAACATCTTTGACTCAATAGGTAGGTCCTCAACTCTAAAAGCTCGCATGAGACCCTACACATTCACACTGTTACTAATAATATTTCTGGTGATCAATGACCCTGCACAGCAGCTGCACATCAAATAGATTACTTGAATTCGATCTCCACCAAATATATGAAAAATGTTATCTTCAAGAATTAAGAAAAAGTGTGAGCCTCCTGGATCTCCTTGTCTGACACTTCGACCACGCAACTTAAAAAATAGAAATTGAAGTTTCAAGTTTAACTACTTATTCAACAATATATCCATGAAAGGAGTTGTGAATAGGGGCTATGATAGTTGAGAATTATAAAAGGCATTTGACTGTGAAATGCCAGAAGCTATTCCCAAGAAAAGGAAAGAATGCAAACCTGATTATCAATTCTCCGGGACTCATGACGCTCTGTGCCAACTACATGCAGTCCACCAGCTGCCACAACCTAAAGTCACAATTATTATTAAAAATTTGCTAAGGGCAATAGATTTAGTATAAAGGTAGTCAAGTGTAAAAAATTATCCTTCTTCCTCTCCTCCTCAGTAAAGACTTTATATTCCTTAACAATTTCCAAATATAGATAAGCCTATCAAAATTTAAATTTTTATAAAAAGAAAATCTATTAATTAAGCACCTACAGAAACAATGCAATGCACATAAGAAAATCTATTTCAATTTTGTATGCCTCCATTATTATGAAGCTTTGTAGCATGCATTACTAAGAATGAACCTAAGCAACATGTAATAGTAATCGTGCTTAGAAGGGAGAAGCTCATCCAAAATGAGAGCTTGGTGAAACTCATCAACAATTTTGGCCTCACCAGCATCACAAAAATCCTCTATTTCAAGGGACATAACCTTGCTCCTACTTCGCCTCCCCTTCCTTTTAAAAGAATTTCTCAGTTTCTTTTTCAACGAACCCACCCGATCAATCTTTTTTGAGATTGAAACATAAACAATCATAATAATAATAAGCAAAGATTTCATAAATCATCTTCTTTTATAATTTAAACTTATAAGTAGAAATTATGAATAGTTTTATATATTTCTAACATAAGGTAATGGCTGGTTTAAATTCAAATCTGCCGGGGGAGAAAGAGGTGCAGACATATTGTTGCTTTTGTTGAATGCTTCTGCTTGGTATTGTCATCTAGCAATGTGCAAAGTGGAAGTAGCAATAAATAATAAATAACAATGTGAGAAGAGGCAAGGCAGTACCTATTTTGTTTTGTTTGCTTAAAGAAGAGGCAAGGCAGAAAATTTAATTACCTTCTCCAAAAGATAAGCTATCCTGTTGCTGTAAAAATTCAGAATATTCTGCTAAGGCCCTTAGATTCTCCGGATAGATTCAAGAAAACCAAAAAGGAAACTACAAAAAAGAAAGCCAAAAAAGAAACTACAAAGCCCAAAGAAAAAAACTACAAATTATAGTTCATATATAGCATCCAAAATGAGATAAATAAACATGGTAGTTGGTCACGCATTAGATCAGTTCTTAAGTCCTTCCATTGAGACTGAAAAATCAATTATTTCTCAGATCATGGAAATAGAGATGGTTGGAAGTGAGTGTGACGGAAAAAGGTATTAGAGGATTAATAAATAAAATAGTATTCTAGGAAAGGATATTTAGATTTTATGGAGATAATGATAACTAGTGAGTAACAAAGAAAAATTAGAGTACAACTAAAAATTTCAAACACAAGTATCAAAGATCTAAAAACATAAGCCCCTAAAGTCACTAAAAACAGTGAGACGGATAATATTATAACAACAGAAGTTATCTTTGTTATCAGAGCAATTTAGGACCATTATCTAAGTTTATTAGAAACAATGTATCTAATTATATTAAGTAGGTTTGGCAAGACCAAAGAAAGAAATAACCTGCTGGTGCACGAAATTGTGATCAATACTTTTCAAAACATAAACAATCCCTAGTAATGGCTCCAAAGACTTGGTGCTCAATACCATGGCATAAACACAACTTCGCACAACTAACCAGCAAGTGCACTGGGTCGTCCAAGTAATAAACCTTACGCGAGTAAGGGTCGATCCCACGGAGATTGGTGGTATGAAGCAAGCTATGGTCACCTTGTAAATCTCAGTCAGGCAGACTCAAATGGGTATAGTGGTAAACGAATAAAGCATAAAGATAAAGATAGAGATACTTATGCATATCATTGGTGAGAGCTTCAGATAAGCGTATGAAGATGCCTTTCCTTCCGTCTCTCTGCTTTCTTACTGTCTTCATCCAATCCTTCTTACTCCTTTCCATGGCAAGCTCATGTAGGGTTTCACCGTTGTCAATGGCTACCTCCCATCCTCTCATTGGAAATACGTCCCTGATGCTCTGTCACAGCATAGGCTAACCATCTGTCGTTCTCAATCAGGCCGGAATAGAATCCAGTGATTCTTTTGCGTCTGTCACTAACGCCCCGCCCTCAGGAGTTTGAAGCACGTCACAGTCATTCAATCATTGAATCCTACTCAGAATACCACAGACAAGGTTAGACCTTCCGGATTCTCTTGAATGCCGCCATCAGTTCTTGCCTATACCACGAAGACTCTGATCTCACGGAATGGCTGGCTCGTTTGTCAGGCGAGCACTCGGTTGTCAGGTGATCAACCATGCATCATGTTATCAGAAATCCAAGAGATATTCACTAAGCCTCAAATGCTTGTAGAACAAGAATGGTTGTCAGTCACCTTGTTCATAGGTGAGAATGATGATGAGTGTCAATCATCACCTTCATCAAGTTGAAGAACAAGTGATATCTTGGACAAAGAACAAGCGGAATTGAATAGAAGAACAATAGTAATTGCATTAATACTCGAGGTACAGCAGAGCTCCACACCTTAATCTATGGTGTGTAAAAACTCCACCGTTGAAAATACATAAGAACAAGGTCTAGGCATGGCCGAATGGCCAGCCTCCCAAATGATCTAAGATAGCATACAATGAGAAGATAGCTACCAAGATGTCAAATACAATAGTAAAAGGTCCTATTTATAGAAAACTAGTAGCCTAAGGTGTACAAAGATGAGTAAATGACATAAAAATCCACTTCCGGGCCCACTTGGTGTGTGGTTGGGCTGAGCAATGAAGCATTTTCGTGTAGAGACTTCTCTTGGAGTTAAACGCCAGCTTTTATGCCAGTTTGGGCGTTTAACTCCCATTTAGGTGCCAGTTCCGGCGTTTAACGCTGGAATTTCTTGAGGTGACTTTGAACGCCGGTTTGGGCCATCAAATCTTGGGCAAAGTATGGACTATCATATATTGCTGGAAAGCCCAGGATGTCTACTTTCCAACGCCGTTGAGAGCGCGCCAATTGGGCTTCTGTAGCTCCAGAAAATCCACTTCGAGTGCAGGGAGGTCAGAATCCAACAGCATCTGCAGTCCTTTTCAGTCTCTGAATCAGATTTTTGCTCAGAACCTTCAATTTCAGCCAGAAAATACCTGAAATCACAGAAAAACACACAAACTCATAGTAAAGTCCAAAAAAGTGAATTTTAATTAAAAACTAATAAAAATATACTAAAAACTAACTAGATCATACTAAAAACATACTAAAAACAATGCCAAAAAGTGTACAAATTATCCGCTCATCACAACACCAAACTTAAATTGTTGCTTGTCCCCAAGCAACTGAAGATCAAATAAGATAAAAAAGAAGAGAATATGCAATGAACTCCAAAAACATCTATGAAGATCAGTATTAATTAGATGAGCGGGGCTTTTAGCTTTTTGCCTCTGAATAGTTTTGGCATCTCACTTTATCCTTTGGAATTCAGAATGATTGGCTTCTTTAGGAACTCAGAATCCAGATAGTGTTATTGATTCTCCTAGTTAAGTATGATGATTTTTGAACACAGCTACTTTATTGAGTCTTGGCTGTGGCCCAAAGCACTCTGTCTTCCAGTATTACCACCGGATACATACATGCCACAGACACATAATTGGGTGAACCTTTTCAGATTGTGACTCAGCTTTGCTAAAGTCCCCAATTAGAGGTGTCCAGGGTTCTTAAGCACACTCTTATTGCCTTGGATCACAACTTTATTTCTTTCTTTTTCTTTCTCTTTTCTCTTTTTTTTTTCTCGTTTTCTCCCTTTTTTTTTCTTTTTTTCGTTTGCTCTTTTTTTTTTTTGTATTCACTGCTTTTTCTTGCTTCAAGAATCATTTTTATGATTTTTCAGATCCTCAGTAACATGTCTCCTTTTTCATCATTCTTTCAAGAGCCAACATTCATGAACCACAAATTCAAAAGACATATGCACTGTTCAAGCATACATTCAGAGAACAAAAGTGTTGCCACCACATCAAAATAATTAAACTGTTATAAAATTCAAAATTCATGCAATTCTTTTTCCTTTTCAATTAAGCACGTTTTTATTTAAGAAAGGTGATGGATTCATAGGACATTCATAACTTTAAGGCATAAACACTAAGACACTAATGATCATAAGACACAAATATGGATAAACATAAGCACTAAAATTCAAAAAACAGAAGAATAAAGAACAAGGAAATCAAGGAATGGGTCCACCTTAGTGATGGCGGCTCTTCCTTCCTCTTGAAGGTCCTATGGAGTGCTTGAGCTCCTCAATGTCTCTTCCTTGCCTTTGTTGCTCCACTCTCATGATTCTTTGATCTTCTCTTATTTCATGGAGGAGAATGGAGTGTTCTTGGTGCTCCACCCTTAGTTGTCCCATGTTGGAACTCAATTTTCCTAGGGAGGTGTTTAGTTGCTCCCAATAGTCTTGTGGAGGAAAGTGCATCCCTTGAGGCATCTCAGGGATCTCATGATGAGAGGGGTCTCTTGTGTGCTCCATCCTTTTCTTGGTAATGGGCTTATCCTCATCAATGGTGATGTCTCCCTCTATGTCAACTCCAACTGAATAACAGAGGTGACAAATGAGGTGAGGAAAGGCTAACCTTGCCAAGGTAGAGGACTTGTCCGCCACCTTGTAGAGTTCTTGGGCTATAACCTCATGAACTTCCACTTCTTCTCCAATCATGATGCTATGGATCATGATGGCCCGGTCTAAAGTAACTTCGGACCGGTTGCTAGTGGGAATGATTGAGCGTTGGATAAACTCCAACCACCCTCTAGCCACGGGTTTGAGATCATGCCTTCTCAATTGAACCGGCTTGCCTCTTGAATCTCTCTTCCATTGTGCGCCCTCTTCACATATGACTGTGAGGACTTGGTCCAACCTTTGATCAAAGTTGACCCTTCTTGTGTAAGGATGTTCATCTCCTTGCATCATAGGCAAGTTGAACGCCACCCTCACACTTTCCGGACTAAAATCCAAATATTTCCCCCGAACCATAGTAAGATAATTCTTAGGATCCGGGTTCACACTTTGATCATGGTTCTTGGTGATTCATGCATTGGCATAGAACTCTTGAACCATCAAGATTCCGACTTGTTGAATGGGGTTGGTAAGTACTTCCCAACCTCTTCTTCGGATCTCATGGCGGATCTCCGGATATTCACCCTTTTTGAGTGAAAAGGAGACCTCGGGGATCACCTTCTTCAAGGCCACAACTTCATAGAAGTGGTCTTGATGCACCCTTGAGATGAATCTATCCATCTCCCATGACTCGGAGGTGGAAGCTTTTGCCTTCCCTTTCCTTTTTCTAGAGGTTTCTCCGGCCTTGGATGCCATAATGGTTATGAAAAAGCAACGCTTTTACCACACCAAACTTAAAATGTTTGCTCGTCCTCGAGCAAAAGAAGAAAGAAGAGAGTAGAAGAAGAAGAATTGAGGAAGAGGGAGATGGTGGTGTATTCGGCCAAAGAGGGGAGAAGTGGTGTTTAGGTTGTGTGAAAATGAAGGGGTGAAGAAGGGTTTATATAGGAGAGAGGGGAGATGAGGTTCGGCCATTATGGGTGGGTTTGGGAGGGAAAGTGGTTTGAATTTGAAGGGTGAGGTTGGTGGGGTTTTATGAAGGATGGATGTGAGTGGTGAAGAGAAAGATGGGATTTGATAGGTGAAGGGTTTTTGGGGAAGAGGTAATGAGGTGATTGGTGAATGGGGAAGAAGAGAGAGGGTGGTGGTGGGGTTGGTGGGGGTCCTGTGGGGTCCACAGATCCTGTGGTGTCAAGGAAAAGTCATCCCTGCACCAAATGTTGCTCAAAATCACGTTTTGAGCCATTTCTGGCGTTAAACGCCGGGCTGGTGCCCATTCCTGGCGTTTAACGCCAGGTTGTTGCCCTTTTCTGGCGTTTAACGCCAGTCTGGTGCCCCTTTCTGGCGTTAAACGCCCAGAATGGTGCCAGACTGGGCGTTAAACGCCCAACTGCTAGGCTTACTGGCGTTTGAACGCCAGCAGCATCTTCCTCCAGGGTGTGCTGTTTTTCTTCCTGTTTTTCATTCTGTTTTTGCTTTTTCAATTAATTTTGTGACTTCTTATGATCATCAACCTACAAAATAAAATAAAATAACAAAAGAAAATATGTAAAATATAATATTGGGTTGCCTCCCAACAAGTGCTTCTTTAATGTCAGTAGCTTGACAGAGGGCTCTCATGGAGCCTCACAGATACTCAGAGCAGTGTTGGAACCTCCCAACACCAAACTTAGAGTTTGAATGTGGGGGTTCAACACCAAACTTAGAGTTTGGTTGTGGCCTCCCAACACCAAACTTAGAGTTTGACTGTGGGGGCTCTTCTTGACTTTGATTTGAGAGAAGCTCTTCATGCTTCTTCTCCATGGTGACAGAGGGATATCCTTGGGCTTTAAACACATAGGATTCTTCATTCACTTGAATGATCAGTTCACCTCTATCAACATCAATCACAGCCTTTGCTGTGGCTAGGAAAGGTCTGCCAAGGATGATGGTTTCATCCATGCATTTCCCAGTCTCTAGGACTATGAAATCAGTAGGGATGTAATGGTCTTCAATCTTAACCAAAACATTCTCTACAAGTCCATAAGCTTGTTTTCTTGAGTTGTCTGCCATCTCTAGTGAGATTCTTGCAGCTTGTACCTCAAAGATCCTTAGCTTCTCCATTACAGAGAGGGGCATGAGGTTTACACTTGACCCTAAGTCACACAGAGCCTTCTTGAAGGTCATGGTGCCTATGGTACAAGGTATGGAAAACTTCCCAGGGTCTTGTCTCTTTTGAGGTAATTTCTGCCTAGACAAGTCATCCAGTTCTTTGGTGAGCAAAGGAGGTTCATCCTCCCAAGTCTCATTTCCAAATAACTTGTCATTTAGCTTCATGATTGCTCCAAGGTATTTAGCAACTTGCTCTTCAGTGACATACTCATCCTCTTCAGAGGAAGAATACTCATCAGAGCTCATGAAAGGCAGAAGTAAGTCCAATGGAATCTCTATGGTCTCATTTTGAGCCTCAGATTCCCATGGTTCCTCATTAGGGAACTCAGTGGAGGTCAGTGCACGCCCATTGAGGCCTTCTTCAGTGGCGTTTACTTCCTTTCCTTTCTCTCCAAATTCGGCCATATTGATGGCCTTGCACTCTCCTTTTGGATTTTCTTCTGTGTTGCTTGGAAGAGTACTTGGAGGGAGTTCAGTAACTTTCTTGCTCAGCTGTCCCACTTGTGCCTCCAAATTTCTAATGGAGGACCTTGTTTCATTCATGAAACTTTGAGTGGTTTTAATTAGATCAGAGACCATGGTTGCTAAGTCAGAGGGGTTCTGCTTAGGATTCTCTGTCTGTTGCTGAGAAGATGATGGAAAAGGTTTGCCATTGTTAAACCTGTTTCTTCCACCATTATTATTGAAACCTTGTTGAGGTCTCTCTTGATTCTTCCATGAGAGATTTGGGTGATTTCTCCATGAAGAATTATAGGTGTTACCATAGGGTTCTCCTAGGTAATTCACCTCTTCCATTGAAGGGTTCTCAGGATCATAAGCTTCTTCCTCAGATGAAGCATCCTTGGTACTACTTGGTGCATTTTGCATTCCAGACAGACTTTGAGAAATCAAATTGACTTGTTGAGTCAATATTTTATTCTGAGCCAAAATGGCGTTCAGAGTATCAATCTCAAGAACTCCTTTCTTCTGACTTGTCCCATTGTTCACAGGATTTCTCTCAGAAGTGTACATGAATTGGTTATTTGCAACCATTTCAATGAGCTCTTGAGCTTCTGTAGGCGTCTTCTTCAGATGAAGAGATCCTCCAGCAGAGCTATCCAAAGACATCTTGGATAGTTCAGAGAGACCATCATAGAAAATACCTATGATGCTCCATTCAGAAAGCATGTCTGAGGGACACTTTCTGATTAATTGTTTGTATCTTTCCCAAGCTTCATAGAGGGATTCTCCATCCTTCTGTCTGAAGGTTTGGACTTCCACTCTAAGCTTACTCCATCTTTGTGGTGGAAAGAACTTTGCCAAGAAGGCATTGACTAGCTTTTCCCAAGAATCCAGGCTTTCTTTAGGTTGAGAGTCCAACCATATTCTAGCTCTGTCTCTTACAGCAAAAGGGAATAGCATCAGTCTATAGACCTCAGGGTCTACCCCATTAGTCTTGACTGTGTCACAGATTTGCAAGAATTCAGCTAAGAACTGATGAGGATCTTCCATTGGAAGTCCATGGAACTTGCAATTCTGTTGCATTAGAGAAACTAATTGAGGTTTAAGCTCAAAGTTGTTTGCTCCAATGGCAGGGATAGAGATGCTTCTCCCATAGAAGTCGGGAGTAGGTGCAGTAAAGTCACCCAGCACCTTCCTTGCATTGTTTGCATTATTATTGTTTTCGGCTGCCATGTCTTCTTCTTCTTTGAAGAATTCGGTCAGGTCCTCTAAAGAGAGTTGTGCTTTGGCTTCTCTTAGCTTTCTCTTCAAGGTCCTTTCGGGTTCAGGGTCAGCTTCAACAAGAATGCCTTTGTCTCTGCTCCTGCTCATATGAAAGAGAAGAGAACAAGAAAATGTGGAATCCTCTATGTCACAGTATAGAGATTCCTTGAGGTGTCAGAGAAAAAGAGAAATAGAAAGAAGAAGGAGAAGAAGAATTCGAACTTTAACTAGATAAGGTTCGAATTGTGCATTGAGAAGGAGTGATACTCCATAAATAGAAGGATGTGAGAGGGAGGGAAGTAATTTTTCGAAAATTAATTAGAATATTTTGAAAACATTTTGAAAAACACTTAATTGATTTTCGAAAATAAAAGTAAGAAAGAAATCAAGTGATTTTTGAAAAAGATTTTGAAATTAGAAGTTAAAAAAAAAGATTTGATTGAAAACTTATTTTGAAAAAGATGTGATTGAGAAAATATGATTTGAAAACAATTTTTTTAAAAGATATGATTTGAAAACAATTTTAAAAGATATGATTTGAAAACAATTTGAAAAGATATGATTTTAAAAATTAATGACTTGCCTAACAAGAAAAGATATGATTCAAACATAAAACCTTCCTCAACAGAAAAAGGCAAAAAATGTTCAATCAAATCATTAATTGTTAGTAAGTATCTTTGAAAAAGGAAAGAAATTAATTTTGAAAACATTTGATTGAAAAGATATGATTTGAAAAAGATTTGATTTTGAAAAACTTTGAAAACTTGAAAAAAAATTTGATTTGAAAAACAAAATCTTTCCCCTAGCACCATCCTGGCGTTAAACGCCCAGAATGGTATCTGTTCATACCCTGACCGAGCTCCCCAAACTCGGCAAGTTCATAAGAGGTCCGACCTCGTCCCAAAGGCCCACGCCTGAGGTCGGACCTCGGACAAATAAGCTGAGAAAGCCCATCAAAGGGAACGAAGCCCAAAAAACCTAAAGGCCAAAGAGGCCTAGGAAAAGGCGGTTCCACAAAGATAGGGATAAAACTCCCAAAAGATAAGATAAGATCAGAATATCTTATCCAGGGAAGATCACGGCCAACTACTATAAATACACTGGAGCACCCAGGTATAACTCATACTCTAATTCTACTCAATATCTGCTTGGACCCATGCTAACTTAAGCATCGGAGTGTCATTGCAGGTACCACCACCAACCACTCAGCATATCAAGCTCGGGTCATCAATCCCCCCATCTCGGGCCGCCCTAAGACGACCGAGCTGCACGTTTCAGGTAACCCTCGGAACATTGGCGCCGTTGCCGGGGACCTGGAAGTCATCCCTTTACCATGGCGGACGACCCTCCCAACAATAACCACGCCACATCAGAACAAGAGGAGGAAGTTGACACCGGAGAACGACCGGACAGCCCTCTATCACCACGCACTCCAGGAGGAAACAAACAGAATCGCCCAAAGACATCGCTCCCAAACAAAGATCCACAAAATCCCGAAAAAGAAGAGAGTTCGGAAATTCTAGAAGCAGTCCGGGCACAACAAAACCGACTAAAACAACTCGAAGAGGACATAAAGAGGCAGAAAGAGACTAAACAAGATCTGAGAAGGGAAGCTCGCAAGCGCAGAGAATTAGAAGAAAAACTGCGAAAAATAGAGGCCAACCTGAAGGACCGGAGGGAACGCGGCACCACCCCCGAAAGCAATCATGATCCCTTCACGCTAGAGATCATGAAGGAGAAGGTACCGCGAAACTTCAAACCACCCGATATGGATCTCTACGACGGCACCACCGACCCAAGTCACCACCTCAGCAACTTCAGAAGTAGAATGTACCTAGTCGACGCCTCCGACGCAATTCGATGCAAAGCCTTCCCTACCACTCTCACCAAGTCGGCCATGAAGTGGTTCGACAACCTGCCGCCAGGATCAATCTCCAGCTTCGAGGACCTAACCAAAAATTCCTAACAAGGTTCTCTATTCAAAAGGACAAGGCAAAACATGCCCCCAGTCTACTCGGGATCAAACAGGGTAACCAGGAAACTCTCCGAGAATACATGGAGCGATTCAACAAAGCCTGCCTGGACATACAACACCTGCCCATCGAAGCAGCCATCATGGGACTGGCAAACGGCTTAAAAGAGGGACCGTTTAGCCAATCCCTATCCAAACGATACCCGACCTCCCTATACGAGGTGCAGGAGCGGGCAGAAAAATACATCAACATGGAAGAAACCTCCCAGCTTAGAGACCCTCCTAGGAGGGAATCAGCCTACCCACTCCGAGATCGAGATCGGGAACAGAAGAAGAAAGAAGAACCCAACTCGGACAAGCCACGGAAGTACCACAACTACACCCCCCTCCGAGTCTCCCTGGTAGACGTCTACAGAGAAGTATGCCACACCGAAAAGATCCCACCGCCCCGACCTCTAAAGCACAAGAGAGCGGGGAGAGATCGGTCCGAGTACTGTGAATATCACAAGCTCTATGGTCATCCTACCAACGACTGCCACGACCTAAAGAATGTTATAGAAAAGCTAGCCAGAGAAGGAAAACTCGACAGGTACATAGCAGAGAAAGGAGAAGAGACCAAGAAGAGAAGGAGGGGAGATAACGAAGATCGGACCGAACAAACTCCGCGAACCCCTGAAAGGCACATACACATGATAAACGGAGGTTTTGCAGGCGGAGGAACGTCCAGATCCTCGCGAAAAGACACCTCAAGGAAGTCTATCATGTCCGAGAAGACAGTCCCCTGCCCGAGTTACCCACTATCTCATTTACCCGAGAAGATGCTCAAGGATAATACCCGGGCACGACGATCCAATGGTGATCACCGTTGTTCTAGCAAACGCCAACTTACATCGAACCCTGATTGACCAAGGAAGCTCAGCAGATATCCTGTTCAAAGCGGCCTTCGACAAGCTCGGACTTGAGGAAAAAGAGCTAAAAGCCTATCCCACCGACCTATTTGGGCTAGGGGACGCCCCAATCCATCCCTTAGGATACATCTCGCTACACACTACCTTTGGAAGAGGCGAGCAATCTAAAACGTTAAGCATCGACTACATCGTAGTCGACGTCACTTCAGCATACAATGCCCTCATCGGACGACCAACCTTGAACAGACTGGCAGCTATAGTCTCGACCCCGCACCTCTGTATGAAGTTCCCTACCACAAAAGGAATCGCTACCCTAAAGGGCGACCAAAAACTAGCACGGCGATGCTACAACGAAAGCCTAAGCCTAAAAGGGAAAGAGATCAACACGATAGAACTCGGACGAGTTCAAGCCCGAGAAGATCTTCGGCCACAACCAGAGGGAGAAACCGAAAAAGTCCAGATCGGGAGCACACCTGAAAAAATAACAAACATAGGGGCAAACCTCGAGGCAGGCCTAAAAGAGGAACTCATAAACCGCTTAAGGGAGAATTCCGACCTCTTCGCCTGGAAAGCCTCCGACATGCCAGGCATAAGCCCCGACCTGATGTGCCATAAGCTATCAGTATACCCGGGATCCCGACCTGTCCAACAAAGACGCAGGAAGCTCGGGCCCGAACGCATGCAAGCAATAGAAGAACAAGTACAAGCGCTACTAGATGCAGGGTTCATTAGGGAAGTAAAATACCCCCTATGGCTCGCAAACGTGGTCCTGGTAAAAAGCCCAATGGAAAGTGGAGGATGTGCGTCGACTACACAGATCTCAACAAAGCCTGCCCCAAAGATCCATATCCACTACCAAACATCGACGCCTTAGTAGACGCAGCCTCAGGCTATAGATATCTCTCCTTCATGGACGCATACTCGGGATACAACCAAATCCCGATGTATGGACCTGACCAAGAAAAGACCTCGTTCATAACCCCAAGGGCAAACTACTGCTACGTAGTAATGCCCTTCGGGCTGAAGAATGCAGGGGCAACCTACCAAAGGCTAATGAACAAAGTGTTCTCAGAGCACATCGGACTACAACTAGAGGTATACGTCGACGACATGCTGGTAAAGACACAAGAAGACAGAAACTTGCTGACCGACCTCACCAGTGTCTTTGGCACCCTCAGAAAACACAACATGAGACTTAACCCGACGAAGTGCACCTTCGCCGCAGAAGCCGGAAAGTTCTTAGGCTTCATGATGACTCAAAGGGGCATCGAAGCAAACCCGGACAAATGCCAAGCAATACTTAATATGAAGAGCCCGACGTGTGTCAAAGAAGTACAACAACTGAATGGAAGGCTGGCCGCCCTATCAAGATTCTTGGCAGGATCAGCGATAAAATCACTACCTCTCTACTCACTCCTAAAGAAAGGGAAACCCTTCTCGTGGACCCCGGAGTGCGAAAAAGCCTTCCAAGAATTCAAGGAATTCCTCGGGCAGCCACCAGTCCTAACCCGACCTCTAAAAGGGGAAGAGCTCGTACTATACCTCTCGGTCGGACATCGAGCAATTGCTTCAGCGTTAATACGAGAAAATGACCAAGGACAACACCCCATATACTTTGTAAGCAAGGCACTGCAAGGGGCCGAATTAAACTATCAGAAAATAGAAAAATTCGCCTACGCCCTAGTGTTCACAGCTCGGAGGCTCCGACCCTACTTTCAAGCCCACACCATCAAAGTCCGGACAAACCAACCCATGAGACACATCCTGCAAAAAACAGACCTGGCAGGACGAATACTACAATGGGCGGTGGAACTGTCCGAGTTCGACCTCCACTATGAAGCCCGGACTGCCATAAAGTCTCAGTATCTAGCCGACTTCATCGCAGAATACACTGAAACCCCTGGAACCCCACTCTCATGGAACCTATATGTCGACGGGTCCTCAAACAAAACAGGAAGCGGAGCCGGGGTTATACTCGAAAGCGACCAAGGAACACGGATAGAACTATCCCTAAAATTCGGGTTCCAGGCGTCGAACAACCAGGCCAAATACGAGGCCCTACTAGCAGGTCTAAAGCTAGCCGAAGAGGTCGGAGCCCAGAAAATCACAATCTTCAGTGACTCCCAGGTCGTCACATCACAAGTAAATGGAAACTACCAGGCCAAAGACCCAACTATGAAGAAATACCTGGACCAAACACAGGCACAATTACGCCACTTTCCAGAAATACAGATCCAGCACATACCCCGGGAACAAAATGCCCGGGCAGACGCCCTCTCAAAGCTCGCCAGCACCAAACCCGGAGGCAACAACAGAAGTCTCCTCCAGGAAACCTTACAATCGCCCTCCGTGCTAAGGGAGGAAGAAGCACTAAATATATCCAGCCAAAAGCAAGGATGGATGACCCCCATAATCAACTACCTGAAGTCGGGAACTCTCCCCGCCGAAAGAAAAGAAGCTAAGAGGCTCACAAAGGACGCCCAGAATTATACACTAATTCACGACGTATTATACAGAAGAGGACTCTCGAATCCCCTCCTTAGGTGCGTTCCGACCTCAGAAACAAAAGGCGTCCTCGAAGAAGTCCACGAAGGCATGTGTGGGAACCATCTCGAAGCTCGGGCACTATCCAAAAAAGTAGTAAGGGCCGGGTTCTACTGGCCGACCTTGCAAAGAGACGCAACAGAGTTTGTGAAAATATGCCCCCCTGCCAAAAACACGCCAATTTTCACAAGGCACCACCCGAAGACCTTATCAGCATTACTGCACCATGGCCCTTCGCAAAATGGGGACTCGACCTACTCGGCCCATTCCCACAAGGACCGGGGCAAGTCAAATACCTCATAGTAGGGGTTGACTACTTCATAAAATGGATCGAAGCTGAACCCTTAGCCACCATTACGGCTCAGAAAAGCCGCAAATTCCTATACAAAAACATTGTCACAAGGTTCGGAGTCCCCTACTCCATCACAACAGACAATGGAACACAATTCACGGACACAAGTTTTCAGAAATTGGTGGCCGAACTAAAAATCAAACAGCAATTCACATCAGTAGAGCACCCACAAGCCAATGGACAAGCAGAAGCTGCAAATAAAGTCATCTTGGCCGGGTTAAAACGAAGACTCCAAGAGACCAAAGGGGCATGGGCCGAGGAGCTCCCCCAGGTACTATGGGCATATCGGACAACCCCACACTCTACAACGGGAGAATCACCGTTCCGACTAGCATACGGGATGGAGGCAATGATTCCTATCGAAATAGATGAAGGGTCACCCAGAGTCATCTTCTACAATGAAAAAGATAACCCGCAGGCACAAAGGGAAGAACTCGACCTCCTCCCCGAGGTCCGAGAAAGAGCTCGGATTCGAGAAGAAGCCTTAAAGCGGCGAAACGGCCCTCAGATACAATCAAAAAGTAATAAAGCGAAGCTTCTCCATTCACGACCTAATTCTAATCCGAAATGACATCGGAACACAAAAGTCGGGAGAAGGAAAGCTAGCCGCAAATTGGAAAGGGCCCTACAAGGTAACAGAAGTCTTAGGAACAGGCTATTACAAAGTATCCGACCTAGAAGGCAACGAGCTGCCCAGGGCCTGGCACGCCTGCAATCTAAGACGGTACTACAGCTAGAAAAACTTAACCCGAGGTGTACTCTTTTTCCCTACAAGGGTTTTTTAATGAGACACCCGGTTAAGTAAGACACCCGACCTAGTCAAAGGGTAAACACTCTGTAAATATTCTTTCTTTTTTAATACTAATCAAATTTTTTCCTATATTTTCCTCATGATGAAACGAATCCTAGAAAGTACCCCGCCAAGGCGCATTAATTTATGCTCGACAAAACGCAAAAAATCATTTGCCAAAAGGCCACACAAGGTCGGCAAAGATAAAGCGACGAGGTTCAAATTAATGTGAGAAGTTATAAAGTAACTCTGAAAAGGCTCAAAAAAGGCCAAAAAGAGATTACAAAAATAACTTAAAAAGGGCCGACCAAACGACAAAGTCGGACCCAACAAAAGGAGGTACTCGAAGGCCCGAGGTCCGAGATTTCGAAAACGCTTACTAAAAAGTTGCTACACACGAACAACTAAAAAGTTCAAGCGAAAGAACGAAATCAAAGGAAGTTTCGAAAAACGCTTGCTAAAAAGTTGTTATCCAAAAACAACTAAAAAGCATAAAAGCGGAAACAAAAGCCAAAACGCGAAACAAGGCTAAAACAAAAGTTTCAAAACGCTAGCTAGAAAGTTGTTAGCCAAAAAATAACTAAAAAGCATAAAAGCGGAGACAAAAGCCAAAACGCGAACAAAGGCTAAAACAAAAATTTCAAAACGCTAGCTAAAAAGTTGTTATCCAAAAACAACTAAAAAGCATAAAAGCGGAACAGAAAGTCAAAACGCGAACAAAACACCGCATAATAAGCTAAAAAGTTACCACAAGTAGCTAATAAAGCAAAAAAGGTGTCCAAAAGCGTTCAACAGAAACCGTCCAAAGACAAAAGAGCCCACAGGTCGGGCAAAACACCAAAAATAAAAAGATTACAAAGGATCAAGGACCTTTCCAGACTCCTCATCAACAGAAGGCTGCGGAGCAAACATAGAAATCGGGACTGCATCGACGGCAACGTCACCCGGGTTTGAAACCCCCACACCAGATCCATTCCCGGCCAAAGAGGAAGTCGGGTTCTCAACAGGAACTTCGGGGTCGGACGCCGGAACCTCATCCTCGTTTGGAGCGGGAACAATCTTTCCCTCCACAACGACATTATCCGTACTGAACGAGCTCAGATCTAGGTCGGGAGCAAGAACCCGAACCTGAGCCTTCAGATTTTCAAACATAGCATCCATACCCTTGGCCACATGACCTTCGAGCTCGTAAAACTTGTCCTGCGCAGATTGCAACTCCTCCTTCGTCTCCACAAGCTCGGCATATAGCCGAGTATAATTCTCTGTGGCCGCCTTCGCCATCTCCTCAGATGTCTTCACTGACGCCACAGCCGCAGTAGCCCTAGCTTTCTCTTTCTCCAGAGAGGCCTCCAGCTCAGTAATCCTGGCAGCCTTCAGTTGACTAATCTTATCAAGCTCAGACTGAGCCTTCTCAAGTCGGGAGCTGGTCGCACCAATGGGGGATTTCTTGAACTCCCGGGCAATAGCGGCATGAAGACTAGCCATCCGGACACAGCTCCGCGCCATATACTGAAAATGATGCTCCATAGACACATCATCAGTAGAAATAAAGGTCTGAGGGAGGATGTGCTGCTCAATCCAACCAAGAGCATCAAAGTCCTTATCGTTGAAACCAGCAAGCTCTTGAGAGGTCTTCTGCTTCTTGGGAGGAGGACCTGAGAACGGAGGAGGAGAAGAAGTAGCAGGCCCAGAGGTCGGAGGATCCTGACTTATAGCTCGGAACTGGGGAGTCGGAATAGTCTTCGACCGAGTCTGAACACCCACGGTAGCCTTTTGCGGAGAAGCTCGGGCAGAAGCCTCCCCGGACTCGATATTCCGAGCAGCCACAGACTTCTTCGTCCGATGAAGAAATTTCATGGAATCCGCCTGAGAAGACATCTCTGCAAGAAATAAAGAAAAAGGATTACCACAACAGAAATTCTACCAAAAACAAGCAAAACCAAAAATACTAATTTCGGAAGAGGTCAGGAACTACCTAACTCGGAACGGAGAAGGCTTGGATCTCCCAACATTTTCTTCGTGTCCAAGTGAGGTGCCCGACCCCATAAACTGCTCACTACACCCACAAAGGCCTGCTCCACCTCATCTAGACTCTCAAGGGTATACTTAACAGACACTACATTCTCCTGCCAACAAAGAGGAAAAGAAGGCTCCCCATTCTCATCTAGGAAGAAAGGTCGGACGTCTCTAGTAGCCCGGACCTTGAAATAAAAGTTCTTAAAATCGTGAAAAGACTCATCATACAGGGTACAAAACTTTCTTCCCTGGTTAGCCCTAAAAGAAACCCAGGACACCTTCCCTCCACCCGACCTCGGCTTCGTCAACACAAACAAATAGGAAAAAAGAGAAATAGAAGGAGGGACACCCAAAAACTGACACAAAAGTTGGAACAACTTTAAAAATGCCCAAGAATTTGGATGGAGCTGCGTAGGGGCAAGGTTACAAGACCACAACACCTCGGACTCCAGGTCGAAAAAGGGAAGTCGGACACTCAGCTTAGAGAAAAAGCAATCATAAGCATAAAAGAAGAGCTTCTCGGAGTTGTCTAGAGGCGGGAAACACACTCTCTCCTCGGAATCCGGGGCTACTAGTTCATAATCTCTCTCAGACTCTCTATCTTCACATATGCTACATTGCCTACGAAACTTAGCTAAATACTCAGAATCTACTACAGAAGGGACTTTTAGAGGAACAGGATCTACCCAACCAAGACCACTTGGAATCTTGGTCGACATCGCTTGAAGTACCTTTCGAGACATAAAAATCCTGCCTACAAAGAAGAATACAACAGCAGACAAAAATCACATAAAAGCAGACAGCAAAAACCCATTCAGCAAACAAGAAACAAAGATCTTTTAGAAGAAAATACAGCAACCCGGAGCAAAATACCAGAAAACAAAAAGAGCCCCCCCATGCACAAACAACAAAGCAAGGGCGGCGCCTCTTTTTCGGGGCAACCCAGGCATAGAGAAAAAGAAAGCAGACAAAGAGCCACACAAAAGAACAAAAGCACATGCGCGCAAAAGAAAAGAGATAAGAACAAACCTGGAAAGAAAGAAAACGACGAGCTCCGACGGAAAGGAGAACGAAACGGCAGCACAGAGGAAACCTCGGAAAAACGCACAGAAAAAGATATTTAGGAGAAGAACAAAGAGAAAGAAGGAAGCGGTGCTCGAAAGAGAGATGGCGAAAAGCTTAGAAAAACAGAAAGGAACAGAATAAACAGGAGGAAAGGGGCAAATAAATAATGCTTCCACAAAAGCCCGAGCGGAAATCGAGGAGAAACGGTAAAATGCAATAAATGCAGAAACGGCCATTTTTGAATTTTGAAAAAACTACTATGCCCGAGCTCGACCTCTCAAAGAGACGAACTCGGGCAGGGGCACTGTTCATACCCTGACCGAGCTCCCCAAACTCGGCAAGTTCATAAGAGGTCCGACCTCGTCCCAAAGTCCCACGCCTGAGGTCGGACCTCGGACAAATAAGCTGAGAAAGCCCATCAAAGGGAACGAAGCCCAAAAAACCTAAAGGCCAAAGAGGCCTAGGAAAAGGCGGTTCCACAAAGATAGGGATAAAACTCCCAAAAGATAAGATAAGATAAGAATATCTTATCCAGGGAAGATCACGGCCAACTACTATAAATACACTGGAGCACCCAGGTATAACTCATACTCTAATTCTACTCAATATCTGCTTGGACCCATGCTAACTTAAGCATCGGAGTGTCATTGCAGGTACCACCACCAACCACTCAGCATATCAAGCTCGGGTCATCAATCCCCCCATCTCGGGCCGCCCTAAGATGACCGAGCTGCACGTTTCAGGTAACCCTCGGAACAGTATCCATTCTGGCGTTTAACGCCCAAAATGCACCCTTTTTGGGCGTTAAACGCCCAGCCAGGTACCCTGGCTGGCGTTTAAACGCCAGTCTGCCTTCTTCACTGGGCATTTTTGAATGCCCAGCTTTTTCTGTATAATTCCTCTGCAGTATGTTCTGAATCTTCAATTCTCTGTATTATTGACTTGAAAAGACACAAATAAAAAATATTTTTGGATTTTTAATAATCAAAATGCAACAAGAATCAAATAACAATGCATGCAAGACACCAAACTTAGCAGTTTGTATACTACTGACACTATATGAGACACATAAACACTCAAGTCAAAAAGAATTCAAAGATCAGAGTAAGAAATCATCAAGAATTACTTGAAGATCCTTGAGACACATGAATGAATGCATGCAATTGACACCAAACTTAAGATGAGACACTAGACTCAAGCAAGAAACATCAAATATTTTTGGTTTTTATGGTTTTTGTGAATTTTTTTGTGATTTTCGAAAATTAAGTGGAAAAAGATATCAAAATTCTTAATGAGAATTCCAGGAATCAGTGCAATGCTAGTCTAAGACTCCGGTCCAGGAATTAGACATGGCTTCACAGCCAGCCAAGCTTTCAAAGAAAGCTTCGGTCCAAAACACTAGACATGGCGAAAGGCCAGCCAAGCCTTAGCAGATCACTGCTCCAAAAGCAAGATCAACAAGCTCTTGTGATGATAAGGTGAAACCTCGGTCCAATGAAATTAGACATGGCTTTACAGCCAGCCAGATTTCAGCAAATCATCATGAAACTCTAGAATTCATCTTCAAGGATTTCGAAAAAAAATAAATGCCTAATCTAAGCAACAAGATGAACCGTCAGTTGTCCATACACAAGAACAATCCCCGGCAACGGCGCCAAAAACTTGGTGCACGAAATTGTGATCAATACTTTTCAAAACATAAACAATCCCTAGTAATGGCTCCAAAGACTTGGTGCTCAATACCATGGCATAAACACAACTTCGCACAACTAACCAGCAAGTGCACTGGGTCGTCCAAGTAATAAACCTTACGCGAGTAAGGGTCGATCCCACGGAGATTGGTGGTATGAAGCAAGCTATGGTCACCTTGTAAATCTCAGTCAGGCAGACTCAAATGGGTATAGTGGTAAACGAATAAAGCATAAAGATAAAGATAGAGATACTTATGCATATCATTGGTGAGAGCTTCAGATAAGCGTATGAAGATGCCTTTCCTTCCGTCTCTCTGCTTTCTTACTGTCTTCATCCAATCCTTCTTACTCCTTTCCATGGCAAGCTCATGTAGGGTTTCACCGTTGTCAATGGCTACCTCCCATCCTCTCATTGGAAATACGTCCCTGATGCTCTGTCACAGCATAGGCTAACCATCTGTCGGTTCTCAATCAGGCCGGAATAGAATCCAGTGATTCTTTTGCGTCTGTCACTAACGCCCCGCCCTCAGGAGTTTGAAGCACGTCACAGTCATTCAATCATTGAATCCTACTCAGAATACCACAGACAAGGTTAGACCTTCCGGATTCTCTTGAATGCCGCCATCAGTTCTTGCCTATACCACGAAGACTCTGATCTCACGGAATGGCTGGCTCGTTTGTCAGGCGAGCACTCGGTTGTCAGGCGATCAACCATGCATCATGTTATCAGAAATTCAAGAGATATTCACTAAGCCTCAAATGCTTGTAGAACAAGAATGGTTGTCAGTCACCTTGTTCATAGGTGAGAATGATGATGAGTGTCAATCATCACCTTCATCAAGTTGAAGAACAAGTGATATCTTGGACAAAGAACAAGCGGAATTGAATAGAAGAACAATAGTAATTGCATTAATACTCGAGGTACAGCAGAGCTCCACACCTTAATCTATGGTGTGTAGAAACTCCACCGTTGAAAATACATAAGAACAAGGTCTAGGCATGGCCGAATGGCCAGCCTCCCAAATGATCTAAGATAGCATACAATGAGAAGATAGCTACCAAGATGTCAAATACAATAGTAAAAGGTCCTATTTATAGAAAACTAGTAGCCTAAGGTGTACAAAGATGAGTAAATGACATAAAAATCCACTTCCGGGCCCACTTGGTGTGTGCTTGGGCTGAGCAATGAAGCATTTTCGTGTAGAGACTTCTCTTGGAGTTAAACGCCAGCTTTTATGCCAGATTGGGCGTTTAACTCCCATTTAGGTGCCAGTTCCGGCGTTTAACGCTGGAATTTCTTGAGGTGACTTTGAACGCCGGTTTGGGCCATCAAATCTTGGGCAAAGTATGGACTATCATATATTGCTGGAAAGCCCAGGATGTCTACTTTCCAACGCCGTTGAGAGCGCGCCAATTGGGCTTCTGTAGCTCCAGAAAATCCACTTCGAATGCAGGGAGGTCAGAATCCAACAGCATCTGCAGTCCTTTTCAGTCTCTGAATCAGATTTTTGCTCAGAACCTTCAATTTCAGCCAGAAAATACCTGAAATCACAGAAAAACACACAAACTCATAGTAAAGTCCAAAAAAGTGAATTTTAATTAAAAACTAATAAAAATATACTAAAAACTAACTAGATCATACTAAAAACATACTAAAAACAATGCCAAAAAGTGTACAAATTATCCGCTCATCACCTGCCACCACCAATTTCACCCTCAAAAGTGAAAAGCTTTTCATACATTGCTGTCCAAAAAGAGAGAGAGACAATTAGCTAATATAAAAATATATTAAAAAGAATTACACCTTTCTTTAAGACATAAAAGTCAAGCGAGATCATAATAACTAAATAGATCTCAATGCATTACCAGAAAGCACAGGCCGAGCCTTTGCAATGGCATCCGGTCTTCCTGATGATGCAATTTATAGTTCGCGCATCAATAATTAATGTAAGGTATATTGGCTAATCATAAGCAGGAAGGTTGTGCATTTTAAAACTCAGCACAAAATTATAACTACAATAATAAGAAGAACAATAACTTATAGTGACTTTTCCATTTAAAGCATCAGACCTCCCAAGAGAGACATATGCATCAAGAATGTAATTTATCTCATGAATTTCTACAAGATAAATAAATATGTTTATGACCTGTAACAATACATCACTAAATGCAATAGAAACATCACATATATGAAAAAGAAATTGAAATCACAATATCCTCAAATGACTGACTATCAGTCTATCATGAGTCATGAGAAGTGAACATATTAAAAGTGGTCAAGGGGCTAATTGATCAACTCTAATTCCAAAAGTATTAGAATGTGATGAGTTGTTAGGAACCCTTGAAAAATCAGCCCATCATATAGAGCCAAATTATCAGAGGTAGCAGTTACCTGCCAGTTGCTTCTCCAACTTTGATAACCCCTTTGATCTGAAATCCAGATAAGCAATTGACACAACAGGTAATTATAATTAAATTAGCTCAATTAAATTTCACTAACCTTATAATTGAATCTGTCTTTTCTTTGGCTTTCTCATTTAAGAGTGCTTCCACATCCTCTCTTGTGAACTCTATTATGCTAGATAAAACAGACTTTGCTAGATCTATTGGAGAAATGATCTGATAATTTACAGAATCCTTCATTCCATTTTTTGAAACCCTTCAATGATACAAGAACATATAAATTATTTGTTGAATTGATGTACTATACAATGCAAACATTAGTTGAAACCTAGAATAAAATCAAGAACAAGTTACAACCCTTTTCCTACATGTAGCGACTAAATCAACATGTATATGATATGTATATTTTAAAGTTTGCATTTAACCTTGTTCAGCATTTTCTGCTTACCTGCTAAGCTGTTTTACAACTTCAAATTTCAGTAAGTTTACATTCATCAACCTAGTTTAGTTTATTATTCATTAAGTTATACGTTAGTTACCATTAAGAATCCTAACACTTTAATGTTACAAATGGATGAAAACCTTAAGGTCTTATATAGATCTAAGAGAAATACCAGACCTAAGAGGAAACAAACAGCCAAAACAAAATTCAAACACCAACAGCCACAGAAATGAGACCTTATACTAAAAAAAATCAATAAATCAATCACTGTCGACAGAAATAAATTCAAAAACTAAGAAGAAAATAATATAAGAAACAAAAATTAAAATCCCTAACAGAAACGGAACATAAATGAGACCTTTGGAAGAGTGAGGGACAGCGGCAAAGGCACTAAGTAGAGAAATGAAGGAACGTCAGTGGCGGCAGAGCAGTAGAACACAAATTGCTGTTGATTTTGCTGCGCAAATGGCGGAATCAACTTCTCCACTCACGATGAATACTTGCAAATAGCCTTAAAAGAGAGACTTATCACAGAGGAAGGAAATTAAAGGAAAGGAAAGGAAGGAAAGGAAGCTGACCTAGATCGTCGCAGAGGAAGGAAAGGAAGGTGTTGACGATTTTGGTGGAGAAAACATAGAGGTCGATAAGGAGAGGAAGCTGGAGGAGACGTCACCGGAGGAGATCGCTGCTCTAGGAGATGTCGCCGAAGGAGATCGACTCCGGATGAGATGTCACTGGAGAAGATCGTCGGAGAACCGCAAGAAGATCGGAGATAGTTGCACAGGCCAGGAGCAACAACGTCACGCGTGTGGTGTTTCGACTTTCAAGTTTCAACTATGGGTTTCTGAAATGTAGGGATTACTAATTTTGCTTTTATACCACGTGATAACTGCGGTTCAAAACCGCAATAATTACAAAAAAGCCTTGTCCAAAAATCAATTACGGTAGCAGCAGAAAACGCCGGAATATCAAAATATTATGGCGGTTCTTCAAAGCTGCCATAATATAAATGCCATTTTAACTTCTTTTTTTGTAGTGAGATACTCTAAAATCAGCCCAAACACTCATCAAGTGGACTTGAAAAGTGAATTTTTACACTACAAGACTAGTTTATCTTATTTCTGTAACTCTTAGTTAGCAGATTAGTATATATAGACAAGAGTTCACTCTTATTAGGGGCTCTTGTCCACTTTACACGTTTTTCATTGTTTCTATGTACATCATGAGTCACTTACCACTTAAGGTTAAGGTTAGGAGCTCTGCTGATTTTTATGAATTAATAATATCACTATTCTACTTCAATCTATGATTGATTCTATTCTAAGATGTATATTCGTTATTCAACCTTATGAATCGGATGACCCATGACAATTATCCTCATTCTACATGGGTTCTTGTGAGTCCTTAACGGGATAGTATTGAGCCATAAGCTTGATTATACATCTCTTAGACGTATAATCCACGGCTTCGTTGGGGACTTCTCGAGACATCAGTTCAGCCAAAGTGTGGGGCGATTAGAGCCTTTGTGGTATAGGCTAGAACCCAAGGAGCAGTGGTACACGAAATCGTGAGTTCACACTTTTCTCACAACTCTGCGTAGCTGACCAGCAAGTGCACTGGGTCGTCCAAGTAATACCTTACGTGAGTAAGGGTCGATCCCAAGGAGATTGTCGACTTGAAGCAAGCTATGGTCATCTTGTAAATCTCAATCAGGCGGATTCAAATGGTTATGAGGTTTGATGATTAAAAACGAAATAAAACATAAAATGGGATAGAGATACTTATGCAATTCATTGGTGGGAATTTCAAATAAGCGTATGGAGATGCTTTGTTCCCTCTGAGCCTCTGCTTTCCTATTGTCCTCATCCAATCATGCGTACTCCCTTCCATGGCAAGCTGTATGTTGGTGGATCACCGTTGTCAATGGCTACTATCCATCCTCTCAGTGAAAACATGTCCGCTACGATTTTCTGCATGGCTAATCAGCTGTCAGTTCTCGATCGTGTCGGAATAAGATCCATTGATCCTTTTGCACACTGTCACTGCGCCCAACAGTCACGATTTTGAAGCTCGTCACAGTCATCCTATCCCAGATCCTACTCGAAATACCACAGATAAGGTTTAGACTTTCCAGATCTCAAGAATGCTTCCAATTGATTCTAGCTTATACCACGAAGACTCTGATATCACAGAATGGAAGGCTCTGTTGTCAGGAGAGGCAACCATGCATCATGAACCAGGAGGCCAAGAGATACACACTCAAGCTCTTGCAGATAGAACGGAAATGGTTGTCAGGCACGCATTCATTAGGGAGGATAATGATGATTGTTACGGATCATCACATCCATCAAGTTGAAGTACGAGTGAATATCTTAGAATAAGAATAAGCGTGAATTGAATAGAAAAATAATAGTACTTTGCATTAATTTATGAGGAACAGCAGGGCTCCACACCTTAATCTATGAGGTGTAGAAACTCCACCGTTGAAAATACATAAGTGATGAAGGTCTAGACATGGCCGAATGGCCAGCCCCCAAAACGTGATCAAGAGATCAAAAATGATCCAAAGATAGTCTCAAAAATGATCTAAAGATATAAATACAATAGTAAAAAGTCCTATGTATACTAAACTAGTTACTAGGGTTTACAAAAATAAGTTGATAGTGCAGAAATCCACTTTTGGGGCCTACTTGGTGTGTGTTTGGGGTGAGCATTGAAGCTTTCAAGTGCATAGGCTCTTCTTGGAGTTTAAATGCCAGTTTTGGTGCCAGTTTGGGCGTTTAACTCCAGCTTTGGTGCCAGTTCTGGCGTTTTACGCCAGAAAAGTGTCTCTAGTGGGCGTTTGGACGCCAGTTTGGGCCATCAAATCTCGAGCAAAGTATGGATTATTATACATTGCTGGAAAGCCCATGATGTCGACTTTCCAACACAATTAAGAGCGCGTCAATTGGGATTCTGTAACTCCAGAAAATCCACTTAGAGTGCAGGGAGGTCAGAATCCAACAGCATCTTCAGTCCTTTCTCAACCTATGAATCAGATTTTTGCTCAAG
Organism: Arachis stenosperma; assembly: GCF_014773155.1. Lineage (NCBI taxonomy): Eukaryota > Viridiplantae > Streptophyta > Magnoliopsida > Fabales > Fabaceae > Arachis > Arachis stenosperma. The sequence continues at coordinate 41,253,923 of NC_080383.1, read as the reverse complement.
TCCCTCAATTTCAGCCGGAAAATACCTGAAATTACAGAAAAACACACAAACTCATAGTAAAGTCCAGAAATGTGATTTTTGCATAAAAACTAATAAAAATATACTAAAAGTAACTAAAACATATTAAAAACTATGTAAAAACAATGCCAAAAGCGTATAAATTATCCGCTTATCACAACACCAAACTTAAATTGTTGCTTGTCCGTAAGCAACTGAAAACAAAATAAGATAAAAAGAAGTGAATATATAATAAATCTCAAAATATCAATGAAACTTAATCCCAATTAGATGAGCGGAGCTAGTAGCTTTTTGCCTCTGAACAGTTTTGGCATCTCACTTTATCCTTTGAAGTTCAGAATGATTGGCATCTATTAGGAACTTAGAATTTAGATAGTGTTATTAATTCTCCTAGTTCAGTATATTGATTCTTGAACACAGCTATTTTACGAGTCTTGGCCGTGACCCTAAGCATCTTGTTTTTCAGTATTACCACCGGATACATAAATGCCACAGACACATAACTGGGTGAACCTTTTTAGATTGTGACTCAGCTTTGCTAGAGTCCCCAGTTAGAGGTGTCCAGAGTTCTTAAGCACACTCTTTTGCTTTGGATCACGATTTTAACCACTCAGTCTCAAGCTTTTCACTTGGACCTTCATGCCACAAGCACATGGTTAGGGACAGCTTGATTTAGCCGCTTAGGCCAGGATTTTGTTCCTTTGGGCCCTCCGATCCATTAATGTTCAAAGCCTTAGATCCTTTTTACCCTTGCCTTTTGGTTTTTAGGGCTATTGGCTTTTTCTGCTTGCTTTTTCTTTTTTTTTTCTCTTTTTTTCGCCACTTTTTTTTCGCAAGCTTTGTTATTCACTGCTTTTTCTTGCTTCATGAATCAATTTTATGATTTTTCAGATCATCAATAACATTTTTCTTTTTTCATCATTCTTTCAAGAGCCAACAATTTTAACATTCATAAACTTCACTATAAAAAATATGCACTGTTCAAGCATTCATTCAGAAAACAAAAAGTATTGCCACCACATCAAAATAATTAAACTAATTTCAAAATAAAATTTGAAAATCATGTACTTCTTGTTCTTTTGTAATTAGGAACATTTTTAATTTAATAAAGGTGAAGGATTTATGGGACATTCACAGCTTCAAGGCATAGACACTAGACACTAATGATTATGTAATAAAGACACAAATATAGACAAACATAAAGCTTAAAAAAATCGAAAAACTGAAAAATAAATAACAAGGAAATTAAAGAACGGGTCCATCTTAATGATGGCGGCTAGTTCTCCTTCTTAAAGATCCTATGGAGTGCTTGAGCTCCTTAATGTCTCTTCTTTGCCTTTGTTGTTCTTCCCTCATGGCTTTTTTCTTTGCTCCATCCTCTTTCTAGTGATGGGCTTTTGAGATGAATCTCTCCATCTCTTATGACTCGGAGTTGGAAGTACTTGCCTTCCCTTTTCCTCTCCCTAGAGGTTTCTCCGGCCTTAGGTGCCATTAATGGTTATTGAAAACAAAAAGGAATGCTTTTTCCAACACCAAACATAAAAAGTTTGCTCGTCCTCGAGCAAGAGAAGAAAGAAGGGAGGAGAAGAAGAAGAAAATAGAGGAGATGGAGAGGTGTGAGTGGTTCGGCCAAGGGGAAAAAGAAGTGTGTATGATATGTGAAAATGAAGGAGGGATGAGGGGTTGATAAACCACTATTTCATGATAAATCTTGTGCTTAAATTGAATGATTTTATCAACTCTTCACCTACTTATTCAAATGAATTTGCATGGTTTTACAATTCCTTCTTTAGGATGTGACATATGAGAAAACATGTTTTTTATGCTTTAAAATAATCAAATTTAATTATCCTTTATTACCATTTGATGCCGTGATTTGTGTGTTGAGTACTTTCAGGTTTTATAGGGCAGGAATGACTTAAAGGATGGAAAGAAAACATACAAATATGGAAGGAAATCACAAATTGGAGTTTGGGAGAAACTGGCAGCGACGCGTCTGCATGGACGACGCGAACGCGTGCTTAGCGCAAAAGAGAATCGACGCGAGCACCTAGATGACGCAAATGCGTGACCAGCGAAACGCAACTAACGCGGACGCATGACTGACGCGACCACGTGGAAGAGAAAAACTCCAGATGACGTGACTGCGTGACCCACGCGGACGCGTGACATGCGTGATCTGCAGAACTTGCAAAAGTCGGCCCCAGCGACTTCTGGCTGCTTTTTGGCCCAGATCCAAGCCCAGAGAACACAGATTAAAGGGTTATAAATGGAGAAATCCATCCATTCAGGAGGGATGGGGGATACATCATACAATAGACATTCTTAGATAGTTTTAGATGTAGTTTTTAGAGAGAGAGGTTCTCTCCTCTCTCTTAGGATTAGGATTTAGGACTTAGAATTTCTCTTCACCTTAGGATTATCTCATCTGCGTATCAGGTTCAATATTCCTTTATTTTAACTTCTCTTATTTGTTAATTATATTTGTTGCCAATTTGGCTTATGGACCATTCATGTTATGATTTTCTTAATTAATATAATTTGAGGTATTTCAGACTCATGATTGCTTTCCTTTCTTTATATAAATAATCTAGATTTTTTACTATTGGCTTTGGTTGATTAATTGGTAACTCTTGAGGTATCAAACTCATCGTGATTGATAATTGGTATTCTTGTTGATTAATTTAGATTCCTATAACTCTAGTCTTTTCTTAAGGAGTTGACTAGGACTTTAGGTGTCAAATTAATTTATCCACTTAACTGACCTTCATAGTTAGAGGTTGTCTTAGTGGTAGCAGAAATATAATTATCGTCACCATTGATAAGGATAACTAGGATAGGACTTCCGATTTTCATACCTTGCCAAGAGATTTCTTCGTTATTGATTTATTAATTTCTGCAATCCATTTCTCTTGTTCAAAACCTTTTCAAACCCAAAAAACACTATTTTCCATAACCAATAGTAAACACACTTCCCTGCAATTCCTTGAGAAGATGACCCGAGGTTTGAATACTTTGGTTTATAAATTTTATTGGGTTTATTACTTGTGACAACCAAAACGTTTGTAAGAAAGGTTGATTGCTTGGTTTAGAAACTATACTTGCAACGAGAATTTATTATAACTTCTAAACCATCAATCTTAAGTTCTTCAAAATGGCGCCGTTGCTGGGGAATTACAAACATGTGCCTTATTATTGGCTATTGTAAATATTTTTCTTTTACTTGGTTATTTGTTTTTGTTTTCCCTTCTTATTTCTGATAGCTACTATGAATTCTCACCCCTCTCGCTTTGAGTTTGGTTCTACTTTTGTTGAAAGGAATGGAAGTTATAACAGGACTATGCATCAAGGTCTAAGTAATTAAAGATGGATGGAGCCCAGAGGATCAGATCAACCCTTTAAGCAACGACACCTTCCAAGATATCATGGACAAAGACCATTCTGCAATGCATACCAAGCTGACACATATGGTGGACCACCTTGTAGTTACCAATAAGCCCCACCCCGTGCTCATAGACCATCCTCTCAACATAGCTTCGAACCACCATACTCACAATCTTGTTTTCACCATTCACCACCACATGATCCTTACCCACCCCAACACCAATCCAATTACTCCCAAGAAACACCACTCCCCTATGCACCATGTCCATATCCATCAAGCCAAGAATCATAGGTTCGCTTCGAAGAATCAGTAGACCAATTTTATGCAACCCTTCATCAACTAGAGCAAGCAATAAATCAATTATCTTCCAAATGTTCGGACACTAAAGGAACCCCCATGACTTCATGTGAAGAATCTAATGAAGAACGTAGCATGAAGAAGACACTAGAAACTGCAGGGGACAATATAGAGCATGACTTCGTACTGGAACAAGTAGAGGAAGCTGCCATTATGGAAAAAGAAGAGTTGGTTGAAGATTTAGGAGATGCCGAACCTCCGCAGGAATCCAGAGTTGTGGAGAATTCCGTCGAAGACGTTACGATTGGTGCTAAGGAGGATAGTACACAACCCCCAAGGCAGGTATCTTATGAGGAATTGGACGGAATAACCTAAGACCCATGTTTCCTTGATGATGATGATCACAAGTCAAGTTCTCTTAGTAATGAACTTGCATCCACAAGTGAAGTTCTTGAGATAGAAGAATCTTCCCCAAGTGAATACGAAGATGATGTAGAGGTAGACTTTTCTCAACCTCCCAATTATGACTCAAGTGATGAGGAAGATATCGATAACTTTGATCAAGACATGGTTGAAATGGAAGAAATTTACAAAGAAGTAGAGGAATTCACTGAAGACCACAAGGGAGTAGAGCTTGCAGAACCACTAGAAACACCTATCCCAAGGCCATTACCACCCAACACAAACTTCAAGTGGGTAAAATCCTTAACCTTTATCTTTACTTTTCCACTTGAATATGGTTTGCTTGAAACAGATGGCCAGCTTAGAGCTCTTTGTGGCTTTCAGAGCAAAAGGGGAATGACTCGGACTCAGCGCTGGTATGCAAGATTCAATGAGGTTTCACACTTCAAATTGAGGTGCAAGGATTGGTGTCAAACTCAATTGAAAGGATCTCGGAAGCTGTTTGGTCACCGCAGTGGGAATTTAGATTACTTATCACTCGGTTGGAAAAATGAAAATCAAGACAAAGATGGGTGTAAAAGTAGAGTTTGGGATCCTGGAATCTATTCTGACATTCAACACCCCGGGAGCCTGGAAACCTGTTTGAAACTGCTCAAAGGTTTTATGTATCTTGTTTGGGATCCCGGAAGATGTTGGCATTCCAAACACTGGTGGAGATTTTTGGAAAAATTCAAGCACAAGCCACCATAGCAGGAAGCTCATCAAATGTCCAACTTAAGGACTTTAACTAAAAGTGCTAGGTGGGAGACAACCCACCATGGTATGATTGTTCCTTCTCCATTCTACTCTGTTTTTGAATTTTATTTGAGCCTGAAATTTTTGCATGACATTCATTGCATTTTGCATTCTGCATATTGCATAAAAAGAGAGAGAGAGAGAGAGAGAGAGAGAGAGAGAGAGAGAGAGAGAGAGCACGCGACACGACAGCGTTGCTGACGCGTCCGCATCACAAGTGCATTAGAAAGAAAAGAAAGTGAATAGAAAGTCATGCTAAAGCAAGGCTAGAGGTGTGCCTTGGGCACAAATTGTTCCACGTGACCGCGTGCCCCACGCGATCGCGTCAGTTGTGGAAAATACCTCCCACGCGTCAGCGTCAATCACGCGAACGCGTGATCTGGATATCGGCGTAAAGATCCAACGCCCAAAATTAAATTTGGGTTGGAATCGTGCGGCTGGTGTGCATTTAGCACAAAATGACCCACGCGTGTGTGTCCCTGACGCGAATGTGTCACTTGCACAACACCCATTCCACGCGAAAGCGTGAGCGACGCGATCGCGTCGCAGGGATATTATGGCCCCATAAATTAAACAGAGAGTTGCGCGAGAACGACGCTGGAACTGTGCGTCTAGCACAAATTCCAGTGACGCATTTGCGTGCTTCACGTGTCTGCGTCACCCATCTTTTACCCGACCCACGCGACTGCTGATGGGCGGATATTTTATACGCTTTTTGGGGGTAATTTCATGTAGATTTTAGCATGTTTTAATTAGTTTTTAGTAAAATATTATTAGTTTTTAGGCAAAAATCATATTTCTGGACTTTACTATGAGTTTGTGTGTTTTTCTGTGATTTCAGGTATTTTCTGGCTGAAATTGAGGGAGCTGAGCAAAAATCTGAGTTAGGCTGAAAAAGGACTGCTGATGCTGTTGGATCCTGACCTCTCTGCACTCAAAATGGATTTTCTGGAGCTACAGGAGTCCAATTAGCGCGCTCTCAACGGCGTTGGAAAGTAGACATCCAGGGCTTTCCAGCAATATATAATAGTCCATACTTTGCATGAAGATAGATGACGTAAATTGGCGTTCAACGCCAGTATCATGCTGCTGTCTGGCGTCCAGCGCCAGAAACAGGTTACAAGTTGGAGTTCAACGCCAGAAACAGGTTACAACCTGGCGTTGAATGCCCAAAACAGCCCCAAGCACGTGAGAAGCTTAAGCCTCAGCCCCAGCACACATCAAGTGGGCCCCAGAAGTGGATTTCTGCATCATCTATCATAGTTTACTCATTTTCTATAAACCTAGGTCACTAGTTTACTATTTAAACAACTTTTAGAGACTTATTTTGTATCTCATGACATTTTTCAGATCTGAACTTTATACACTTTGACGGCATGAGTCTCTAAACTCCATTGTTGGGGGTGAGGAGCTCTACAGCGTCTCGATGAATTAATGCAATTGTTTCTATTTCTCCACACAAACGTTTGTATGTTCCTATCTAAGATGTTCATTCGCGCTTAATTATGGAGAAGGTGATGATTCGTGGCATTCATTACCTTCCTCAACTCATGAACGTGTGCCTGACAAACACCTCTGTTCTACATCAGACTGAATGAGCTTCTCTTAGCTTCCTTACCCGGAATCTTCGTGGTATAAGCTAGAACTGATGGCGGCCACTCTTGAGAATCCGGAAAGTCTAAACCTTGTCTGTGGTATTCCGAGTAGGATTCAAGGATTGAATAGCTGTGACGAGCTTCAAACTCGCGATTGCTGGGCGTGATGACAAACGCAAAAGGATCAATGGATCCTATTCCAACATGATCGAGAACCAACAGCTGATTAGTCGTGCTGTGACAGAGCATATGGACCGTTTTCACTGAGAGGATGGGAGGTAGCCACTGACAATGGTGACACCCTACATACAGCTTGCCGTAGACGGGCTTTACAAACAATTGAGTTGAATATTACATTGCGGAAATTCAGAGGACAAAACATCTCCAAAACTCCAACATATTCCCCATTACTGCACAACAAGTAACGATTTTATTCTCTTTTATTTTTCCAATCTAATAATTCCCATTGATAATTTTGATTGATATCCTGACTAAGAATAATAAAATAAACATAGCTTGCTTCAAACCAATAATCTCCGTGGGATCGACCCTTATTCACGTAAGGTATTACTTGGACGACCCAGTGCACTTGCTGGTTAGTGGTACGAAGCTGTGTTAAATAGTCCATTAATATTGGCATACACAATTTCGTGCACCAAGTTTTTGGCGCCGTTGTCGGGGATTATTCGAGTTTGAACGACTAAAGGTTTATTTTGTTGCTTAGATTAGGAAGAATTTATCCTTTTTTTTTTACTAGAATTGCATCTTTTATTATCCCTTTTTAAAAACTTTTCAAAAATATTATTTTTCTTTATCAATTTTTAATTTTTTTTGTGAGTTTAGTGTCTTGTTCTAAGTTTGGTGTCAATTGCATATTTTATATTTTTCTTTAATTTTTCGAACTTGTGTTCTTTGTCCTTCATTGATCTTCAAGTTGTTCTTGTTTATTTTTCTTGTTTGATCTTGAGTTTTTCTTGTTTTGTGTCTTTTCTTGTTTCTCTGGTGCTGATCCAAAGCATTAGTCTTCCAAAAGAAATATACCTATTCAGAACAATTGTTACCTTTTTTGCCCAACTGGCTAGAGCGTTGGTCTATGTTCTTGGTAATTGGGCATCTTCTTTTTAAAATCTTTTTTTCAAAAATAATTTTTCTTGATTTAATCTTGTGCCAAACTTTAAGTTTGGTATTTTCTTGTTGATCTTTCTTTAATTTTCGAAAATTTATCTTGGTTTTCTAAAAATTTTAAGTTTGGTGTTCTTTCTTTTGTTCTTGGTGTTCTTGTGAATCTTCAAGGTGTTCTTGAGTCTTTCTTGTGTTTTGATCTTAAAATTTTTAAGTTTGGTGTTCCTTGGTGTTTTCCCTCCAAAATTTTCGAAAATAAGGAGCATTAGATCTGAAAATTTTAAGTCTTGTGTCTTTTGTGTGTTTTTCTCTTTCATCAAAAAATTTCAAAATTCAAAAAAAAAAATATTTTCTAACTAATTTTAAACTACATTTTCGAAAATTTTATATAAAAAAATTTCAGATTTCAATTTCAAAATTTTTCAATTCTTATCTTTTTAATTTATATTTTATTATCTCTTTCAAAAATTTTATCATAACCACTTTCTCCTTTTCCTCAAATTTTTCGAAAATCTTCAAAAAAAATATATTTTCATTTTTTTTATTTTATTTCGTTTTTATTTGCTTTATTCTTATTTTATTTTATAAAATAAAATTTTATAAAATAAATAATATCAACATACATACCATCTCCCTTGCTCCATCATGGAACTAAGTGGAACTGCACAGTCCAAGAGGACTCTGGGGTCATATGCTAGTCCCACTACTGCTTTATATGGGAGTAGTATCTGTATACCCTCCATTGGAATTAGTAGCTTTGAGTTGAATTCTCAGCTCATTATCATGGTGCAGCAAAGCTGCCAGTATTCCGGTCTTCCACATGAAGAACCTACAGAGTTTCTGGCACAATTTTTGCAAATTGCTGACACAGTACATGATAAAGAAGTAGATCAGAATGTCTACAGATTATTACTGTTTCTATTCGCTGTAAAAGATCAAGCTAAGAGGTGGTTAAATAACCAACCTAAGAACAGCATAAAGACATGGAAACAGCTGTCAGAAAAATTCCTGAATCACTATTTCCCTCCAAAACGGATGACACAGCTAAGGCTAAGCATCCAAGGCTTCAAACAAGGAGATAATGAATCCCTTTATGATGCCTGGGAGAGATATATAGAGATGCTAAGAAAATGCCCCTCTGAGATGTTTTCAGAATGGTGCAATTAGACATCTTCTACTATGGGCTTACAGAAAAAGCTCAGATTTCTCTAGATCACTCAGCTGGTGGATCTATACATATGAGAAAAACAACTGAAGAAGCCTAAGAACTCATTGATACAGTTGCCAGAAATCAACATCTGTACCTAAGCAGTGAATCTTCCATGAAAGAAGAAGCTAAAACAGTAACTGCTGAACTCAATCCTGTGGATCAGGCTAATGAATTCAATCAACAATTAGACTTTCTAACCCAGCAGCTAGCCGAATTCAAGGAAATACTACAAGAAACAAGAATGGCTAACAGGAATATGGAAGTACAGTTAAAGCAAATAGAAAAGCAACTATCAAAATAAATAACAGAAGAATGCCAAGCAGTTCAATTAAGAAGTGGGAAAATATTAAATACCTCACTTCAAAGCAGCAGGAAGCCAAGAAATGAACAAATGGCTACTCAAAATCCCTCTGAGGACAATCAGAGCCCAGAGAGGAATAAGGTTGGCGCTAAACGCCCAGCCCATGCTCATTCCTGGCGTTCAACGCCAGAAACAAGCATGAATCCGGCGTTGAACGCCCAAAGGGAACATAGTTCTGGCGTTCAGACGCCAGTAACAAATAAGGAGGTGGCGTCTAACGCCACTCCAGCTTCCACCCCTGGCATTCAAATGCCAGTGGGGGATCAGTCACATACAAGTGCTGATAACAATCCTTCTAAAAAGGCTTCCCAACCCACTTCTGTAGGTAATAGACCTGCAGCAACTAAGGTTGAGGAATATAAAGCTAAAATGCCTTATCCTCAAAAACTCTGCCAAGCAGAACAGGATAAGCAATTTGCCCGCTTTGCAGACTATCTCAGGACTCTTGAAATAAAGATTCCGTTTGCGGAAGCACTTGAGCAAATACCCTCTTATGCTAAGTTCATAAAAGAGATCTTAAGTCATAAGAAGGATTGGAGAGAAACTGAAAAAGTTTACCTCACTGAAGAATGCAGTGCAGTCATTCTGAAAATCTTACCTGAGAAGCTTAAAGACCCCGGGAGCTTTATGATACCATGCACATTAGAGGGTAATTGTACCAAGCAAGCTCTATGTGATCTTGGGGCAAGTATCAACCTAATACATGCATCTATTATGACAAAGCTCGGTTTGACTGAAGAAGTCAAACCAACCCAAATATGTCTTCAACTTGCTGATGGCTCCATTAAATACCCATCAGACGTGATTGAAGACATGATTGTCAAGGTTGGGCCATTTGTCTTTCCTACTGACTTTGTGGTGCTGGAAATGGAGGAGCACAAGAGTGCAACTCTCATTCTAGGAAGACCTTTCCTAGCAACCGGCCAAACCCTCATTGACGTCCAAAAAGGGGAAGTAACCTTGAGAGTCAATGAGGAGGAGTTCAAGTTGAACATTGTCAAAGCCATGCAACATCCAGACACCCCAAATGACTGCATGAGTGTTGATATTATTGACTCTCTAGTAAGAGAGGTCAATATGGCTGAGAGTCTCGAATCAGAGCTAGAGGACATCTTTAAAGATGTTCAGCCTGATCTGGAGGAATCTGAGAGAATAGTAGAACCTCTGAAAATCCCTCAGGAAGAGGAGAAACCTCCTAAACCCGAGCTCAAACCATTACCACCATCCCTAAAATATGCATTCCTGGGAGAAGGCGATACCTTTCCTATAATCATAAGCTCTACCTTAGAGCCACAGGAAGAGGAAGCACTAATTCAAGTGCTAAGGACACACAAGACAGCTCTTGGGTGGTCCATCAGTGATCTCAAGGGCATTAGCCCAGCCAGATGCATGCACAAGATCTTACTGGAGGGTGACGCCAAGCCAGTGGTTCAACCACAAAGGCGGCTGAACCCAGCCATGAAGGAGGTGGTGCAGAAAGAGGTCACTAAGTTACTGGAGGCTGGGATTATTTATCCTATTTCTGATAGCCCCTGGGTAAGCCCTGTTCAAGTCGTCCCTAAGAAAGGAGGCATGACAGTGGTTCATAATGAAAAAAATGAACTGGTTCCTACAAGAACAGTTACTGGGTGGCGTATATGTATTGATTATAGAAGTCTCAATACAGCTACCAGAAAGGATCATTTTCCTTTACCATTCATAGACCAGATGCTAGAAAGACTGGCAGGTCATGAATACTACTTCTTCTTGGATGGATATTCAGGTTATAATCAAATTGTAGTAGATCCAAAAGATCAAGAAAAAATAGCATTCACATGTCCATCTGGAGTATTTGCATACAGAAGGATGCCATTTGGCCTGTGCAATGCACCTGCAACCTTTCAGAGGTGCATGCTCTCAATTTTCTCTGATATGGTGGAAAAATTCCTGGAAGTCTTCATGGATGACTTTTCAGTATTTGGAGAATCATTCAGCTCCTGTCTTGACCATCTAGCACTTGATCTAAAGAGATGCCAAGAGACCAACTTGGTTTTAAACTGGGAAAAATGTCACTTTATGGTGACTGAAGGAATTGTCCTTGGGCACAAAATCTCGAACAAGGGAATAGAGGTGGATCAAGCTAAGGTAGAGGTAATTGAAAAATTACCACCACCTGCCAATGTTAAGGCAATCAGAAGCTTTCTGGGGCATGTAGGATTCTATAGGAGGTTTATAAAGGATTTTTCAAAAATTGCCAAACCTCTGAGCAACCTGCTAGCTGCTGACACGCTATTTGTCTTTGATAAGGAGTGTCTGCAGGCATTTGAGACTCTGAAAGCTAAATTAGTCACAGCACCAATCATCTCTGCACCAAACTGGACATTGCCATTTGAACTAATGTGTGATGCCAGTGACCATGCCATTGGTGCAGTGTTGGGACAAAGGCATGACAAGCTTCTGCACGTCATTTACTATGCCAGCTGATGAGCGGATAATTTATACGCTTTTTGGCATTGTTTTTATATAGTTTTTAGTAAGTTTGAGCTACTTTTAGGGATGTTTTCCTTAGTTTTTATGTTAAATTCACATTTCTGGACTTTACTATGAGTTTGTGTGTTTTTCTGTGATTTCAGGTAAATTCTGACTGAAATTGAGGGATTTGAGCAAAACTCTGAAAAAGGCTGACAAAAGGACTGCTGATGCTGTTGGATTCTGACCTCCCTGCACTCGAAATGAATTTTCTGAAGCTACAGAACTTTAAATGGCGCGCTCTCAACGGCGTTGGAAAGTAGACATCCAGGGCTTTCCAGCAATATATAATAGTCCATACTTTATTCGAAGAATGACGACGCAACTTGGCGTGAACGCCAAGTACACGCTCCTTTTGGAGTTAAACGCCAGAAAAACGTCATGATCCGGAGTTGAACGCCCAAAGCACATCATAACTCGAAATTCAACTCCAAGAGAAGCCTCAGCTCGTGGATAGATCAAGCTTAGCCCAAGCACACACCAAGTGGGCCCCGGAAGTGGATTTATGCATCAATTACTTACTCATGTAAACCCTAGTAGCTAGTCTAGTATATATAGGACATTTATCTATTGTATTAGACATCTTTTGACCATCTTTTGACCACTTTAAACTCTTTATTCATTCGGTCACTTGATCATGGAGAGGGCTGGCCATTCGGCCATGCCTGAACCTTCTTTTACTAATGTATTTTCAACAGTGGAGTTCTGCCACCATAGATTAAGGGGTGGAGCTCTGCTGTACCTCAAAGATTGAAGTTCTATTTTCTTTTATTCAATTCTCTATCTTATTCTTATTCCAAGATATTCATTCGTACTCAAGACATGATGAATGATGATGAGTTAGATAACCCTCATCATCATTCTCACTGATGAACGCGCGTGATTGACCACTTCCGTTCTACATGCAACAAGGCGTGAATGTGTATCTCTTAGATTCCCCAACAGAATCTTCGTGGTATAAGCTAGATAGATGGCGGCATTTATCTGGATCCGGAAAGTCCAACCTTGTCTGTGGTGTTCCGAGTAGGATCCTGGGAATCGGAAAGTCTCACCTTGTCTGTGGTATTCCGAGTAGGGATTCCGTTCATGAATGACTGTGACGTGCTTC